>NW_027459654.1:0-65000 GCF_050624435.1 Tenrec ecaudatus
CTGGACACCCCTTCCAGAGGGGTAGTGAGGAGGAGATGGGCCACTCAGGGTTCAGTGTAGCAACAATGAAACTCAAAACCTTCCTCTAGTTCCTGAACGCTTCCTCCCCTCCCAATCATCATGACCCTAATCCTACCTTGCCTTGTGGACCTGGTTATACCAGAGGATGTACAGCGGTGCAGTGGGGATCTGGAGGCACAGGGAATCTAGGACAGACGAACCCCTCAACACCAGCTGTGGGAGTGGCGACACCAGGAGGGAAGGGCATGTAGAAAGGGAGAACCGATCTCAGAGATCTATGTGTAACCTCCTCTCTGGGAGATTGGCAAGGGGGAGGCGGGTGAGGGGAGACGCCGGGGAGTGTAAGATAAGATGTAATAATTATTTATAAATTATCAAGGGACCAGGGGTGGGATCGGGGAGGGAGGGGGATGGGGAAAAAAAAAGGGAAACCGAGCTGATTCCAGGAACCCAAGTGGAAGGTGAATTATGAGAGTGATGAGTGCAACGAATGTATAAGGGTGCTTTGCTCAATTGATGTATGTACAGATTGTGATAAGAGCCTTATGAGCCCCAATAAAACGATTAAAATAAATACATAAATAATGAAAGAAAAAAAAAAGAAATGTATTGGCCTTAGGGGAGGGGCAAAGAGGGCTGGATTGAGAAAGTCTGTGGCATCCAGTTCTGACTTGACTTTTGGATCCAGAATCTTTCAGGAGTCATGGCCTTGCCCTCCAGCCAGAACTTCCAATAACCGTCTTCTCAGAGCCTTGTTAAATTCTCATAATACGTTACACCTGCTATCCTGTGAGCAGCTACCAAACCCAGGCACTTTTTTCTTTCTTTTTTTTTTTTTAAACAGGAACAATAAAGTTTATTGAACCGTAGCTTAGTACAGGCGCTGGGGTTTCCCCACGGTGCTCTTAATGTACAAAGCACGGATATTCTGCCAATTCTTCTTCAGCAGCGAAACCAAAAAGTTGACAGCCAGGTGGATGTTGTACACGAGTTCATCATCTGTCATCTTCACATGGCCAACTGCCACTGCCAGACACAGCACCTTCTTCATCTGGAACTTGACGGTGGACTTCACCTCGTCGACCTTGGCCACCATGTTCTCATTGTGGGTCAGCAGGGAAGGGAATTTCCCGGCCTTGTTCAGGCCCGGGCCCAGAATTCGAGGAATCTGCTTGATCAGGGTCTCTGAGGCCAAAAAGGCATCATACTTCTTGACCAGCTTTCTGACCAACTTCTTATTCTTGTTGAGCTTCTTGAGCGCCTCGATGTCCATGTGAGGGATCTCCACGGCCTTCGCTTGTCACAGTGCTGCTGGTCCCCAAGGACACACACTGAGAACTTGGGGCACGGGGTGGACTTAAGCCTGACGGTGCCAGAGAAGCATTTGTCCTTCTGAGGGTCGTAGTTCTTCAGGCTGATCTGCAGCTCCACCGTCTCCAAAAACTTCCGGCGCTTGCGCTGCTTCCTGTGCAGGACTTCCCGCACCGCCTCGTAGAGGGTGTCGCGAGAGACTTTGGTACTCATGGTTCCTAGCGCTGCGGCAACCGGAAAAGAGACCCAGGCACCTTTTTCAAAGACAAGCTCACTCTCTCTACCCTTAAGAGCAGGTAGTTTTTGGATGATGGATATGAGATACCACAGAAGGCAAATCTGTAATCTTCCATGATGCCCAAAACATGCTGTCACAACCAGGACCCATGACAATCCCTCAGTTTCCTAAATTGCTTCACTGTTGCTTTTTAATTAATATATGACATTAACTTGTCATATATTGATAACAGGGAGGACCCTGAACTAGATGAATAAATTAAAGCTCTCCTCATCCTGTGCTTTTATATGAATGTGTTAATTATTTTTGTCATTAGGGAGAATGATGGAGGGATGGAGCAATACCAAACGGAGTTTGACAAAGTGTTGTGTTTGCTGCGGGAAACATGGTGCGTGTCAGATACAATCCGTCACCCAGTGAGTCTGCAATTAACACCAAGGGACCAAGGTAGGATTCCCGGTAATAAATAGCCTTCCTCCCAGATGATAGTAGAGACCCAGCAGGACCCACTGTTGTGTTGTAGCAGTTGTACACGGGACCTTATGGGAGACAGAGCTGGTGTTTGAAATGAGTTTTGTTTGTCCCCAGTTGGCTCAGATTTGTTTTTTAGATAGCATAATCACTAACATTTAAACACAGGGTGATGTCACGTAACAATCTGCAGCTTCTGAGAAATGGAGAGGCCCGACTTTGCTGGTTGACAATGCACCTCTGGAAGACAAGGGGGACCACAGAGGGACTGGGGGGGGCAGGCAGATGTGGTGATCGGAGTTTGGAATCCTTGTTTTCCACGTAGAGGTGGCAAGGAGTTCAAGGGTTCAGAAATTGAGGAGGGAAGTTCCAGAAGACAAGTCTGTGTGGTCCATAATAAACCAATATAGGGGTTGAGATTTCAATCCGTTGGCTATTTATTTTGTGCCTGGTAGCCAACCAGCCCAGAATTCCTGACCTCGCCGACCGTGTGAAACAAGGACCATTCCAGAATTACATAGAAGCAAGCATGGAAGCAAGGGCATCCACCACCCTGAATGCGTAGGGGTCAGGAACCAAGTGCTTTCTGTAGAACAGCCCCAGAAGGCAGACCTTTGGCTGGAAAACCTGTTAGGGAGCTAGCATAGGGACTGGCAGGCCCATTACACAAGCTCAGAGGTCTGAGCTACCGGCTCATGAAGTAGAGGCTCACTGCATGCTCAGAAGTTCAGGTTTCCAGCCAGCAGGGGGAGCTATGCCTGGGTGGGCGCTGTACCTACATTGGCTCACCTAGGCCAGGTGAATTCAATTCAACAATACAGCCAATGAGGTCGAACTACGTCATCGACCACGCCTCCCTAACCGCTCATAAAACTCAAGAGGATCCCAAACCAGGCCTCGGCGTGAGCTGTTTCTGGCGTGGAGCCGAGGACCGAGGCACACCTGCCCCAGGTGAGGTCCAACAGAAGCGGTGATGTTCGAACAGAAGCGGTGCTGTGTGACTGGAAGCTATGAGGTAAGCCGGGCCCAGGAGTGGGCCTTCCCATGCTGGTCTCACGGGTTGTGGGCCCCTCTGGGCTCCTTTCACCTCACCACCCTTGGGAGAATTGTTGGGTTGAGTTCACCTGGCCTAGGTGAGCCAATCCAAGTGGCGCCCCACCCAATACGGTGGAGGCCCCTGGGGACGCTTGTAGCGTATTGCCGCAGCCCCAGCCTTTTGTGTCGGTCTTTGCGCCATTTCTTGCTGGTGTCAGTCTTTGCGCCGTTTCCTGCTGGTGTCGGTCTTTGCGCCGTTTCTTGCTGGTGTCGGTCTTTGCGCCGTTTCTTGCTGGTGTCGGTCTTTGCGCCGTTTCTTGCTGGTGTCGGTCTTTGCGCCGTTTCTTGCTGGTGTCGGTCTTTGCGCCGTTTCTTGCTGGTGTCGGACTTTGTGCCGTTTCTTGCTGGTGTCGGTCTTTGCGCCGTTTCTTGCTGGTGTCTGTCTTTGCGCCGTTTCTTGCTGGTGTTGGTCTTTGCGCCGTTTCTTGCTGGTGTGCGGGACTTGATGTGCCTCTCTGTGCCTGCCTTCCCGGGCTGCATTTGGGAGGGGGCTGGGACGCTGCTGCCTGGAGGCTGGGAGGATTTTGACTCCCAAAGCCTTCTCGAGGCTCAGTGTAAAAGTTTATTTGGACTCGAAAACAGAATCAAAGACCCAATTAATTAAGTTTTAGAAGCAGGCTTTATTGCGAACTTGTGGCGGGTTCAGCAACTCAGGGTATTGAGCTATTGAAGCCACGCCAGGGAAAAAATCCTGGCGGCGTTTTTATGCCCACTGCTGGCAGGCACAGCTGGGGAGAATCATAGCTTGGGGGGGGGGGTGGATCTGCGCACACAGGTGCTTCCAAAGGGAGAAGGTCGTTAATCTTACCTACATATGTCAGGGACGCGTGGAGTGACCATATCTTCAGAAAACCTTCTGGCTTTGGGAGGAGCTGGTTCCAGGAATTTGGGGTTGAGCAGAGGAGGGGAGGTCAGTTAGGGGTCAGTCTTGAGAACTAAAATGGAGTCTGTTGTGCCAAGACAGGACGTTTTAGACTGACCCTATAGGGAAAAGGGACAACATTAGTCCATTTCTGTAACTGCTTCCTGTGGGTAGTGGGCGAAGAGCAAGGGGAGGGGCTTTTCCAGGCAGAGTACTGGGAGTTGCGGCCTGGCACAGGGTGGAGAGGTTGTTGTTGCTGGTGGACTGCTATACGGGTGATTTCGCGGAGTCAACTTTGCAGGAGCTGAATGAGACAAGGAGCAATTAAGAGCAAAATTACTACTAAAATTATGGGTTCTAGTATGGGGGCTAGGAAGGAGTACAGAGAAGAGTTCCACCAGGAAGAGGATCCGTCTGTTCTGAATCTGTTGTTTTGCAGCTCACGGTTTAGCTTGTTGAGGGTCTGGACTCTAGTTTCCACAATTCCCAGCTTATTGATGTAATAACGGCATTCCTCCTGGAGGAATTAGCAGGTTCCTCCTTTTTCAGCAGTGATGAGGTCTAAAGTGCAGCGGCTCTGCAAGGCAACTTGGGCAACAGAGGTTGTTTGTTTCTGCAGGGAGGCTAGAGATTTGGCAGAGGCATCAACTGCCAGCTGGAAGCGTGTGGATAACTTGTCTGCTGTGGTGATAGAGGTTCTAAGGGTCCCGCCGCTGAGTCCTACTGCACCTGCTGCTGAGGCTAAGGAGATTCTCACTGCTATCGGAAGAAAAACTGCTCTTTTAGTTTGGCGACTGTATACCTGGATGTATTTGTCCTGGACCTCAGCCGGAGTGTATGTAGTGAGCTGCGGAACCAGAGTGACGGGCAGGCACAAAAGGGTAAGGTAGAACTGATGTTTAAATGCTTAGTGTATAGTTGCACCAAAAGAAAATTTTTTTCTGGCGCTGTTAGTGGTTTGGAGGGGATTTGGGTGACATTACATGTCTGTGTCGATGGATTGGAGTAGCAAAAGGGCACTTGAGTGTTTTCTGGTTGGATGTACAGAGGAATATTGGGGATGGTTATGGGTTTTGTGGTCTTTACGTTGGATGAAAATGACAGGGCAGGACCTGGTACTGCTACCAGAGGAGGGCGTTCTAGGGCTGCACACATGCAGCAGGTGGAGAGGTTGGCTAGTCCAGCAAAGTGGCGATGGCCAGTCCCTGCTGTAGCAGGGTAAGCTGGGAGAAGGGAGACTCAGAAGGTTTAGAAATTTGCTTAGTGAGTTGAAGGTCTTGGATCTGAATATTACAGTGGATGGTGGATTGGACCTGGAGTAGCGACCTCCATACATAGAGTTTGGCGTCTGGAAATTTCTCTCGGCGAGTGGCGTACCACGCTCCTGGAACCAGAGGTGTCCAGCGGCTATCCCAGGGGTCTGGGATTGTGAGAGTGTATTTAGATTTATGGTAGTAGAATCATCCCTGGGGACAAAGGGAAAGGTAAAGTATCTGGCAGGAAGACCAAGGACACCCTACATTTTTCTGTATTCACCTTTTTGCACATTGGGTAGTTGCCTTCTGGTCATACAGGTAGCAAATAATGGGATCAGCTTTTCCTTGATGCCGCTTAAAGTCAGTGAAATTTAAGTATATGGGTGTTCTGCACCCTGTGGGTGGGCAGTCAGCGGTGGCCAGCAAATAATCATAATGCTTAGTGCGGGCGTAATTGGTATAGTTTTCAGTCAAGTAAAATCGCTAGCAAAAGGGGAAATTATGTTAGGTTTAGCTGGCTGGCTTGGTGAGGCGAGTGAGGCGGAGAGACATAGGACCACTAGACTGAGTCAGACCACTGGGAGCCATGGTCAGAGTTCACTGCTGCCTTGACTCGGGACAAATGTACCCAGGAATCTATTCCAAGACCCTTGACTGCCAAGGGAGTAGTGAGCACTACGGTGTAAGGGCCTTCCCACCGGGGTGCTAAGGGTCTGGGTGCTAGGGATTTAATTAACACAGCATTTCCAGGATGCACTGGTTTTTGGTGATCAGCAGAGGTCGGAGATGGTTCAGGGATGGGGGAGTTTTCGTGTTGTCTAAGAAGGTTGCGGAGCAAGGACAAGTATGGAAGGTACGAAGCTAGCAGAGGGCAATCAGTTGCAGGAAGAGGCGAGAAAAGAAAAGGTTGTCCGTAGAGTATTTTGATCATGGCTGGGGAGGATCTGCGCACATAGGTGCTTCAGAGGGGTCGTTAATCTTATCTATATGTGAGGGAGGGGTGGAGTGACCATATATTCAGAAAACATTCTGGCTTTGGGACGAGCTGGTTCCAGGAATTTGGGGTAGAGCAGGGGAGGGGAGGTCGGTTAGGGGTCAGTCTTGAGAGCTAAGATGGAGGTGCAGGCCTCAAAATGGAGTCTGTTGCACCAAGACTGGGACACAGTGGTGTGCTGCGGCTCCGCCAATCAGGATGGCTGGGAGCGCCCACATCTACCCTGTTGGTTTGGGCCGGTCTCTGGCTGGGTGGTTGGCTCCAGGCTGGCTTTCGGCTAGGCCACAATCTGCGGCTTCCATTTTCCCAGCCACATGACTCCACTCCCAGGCAGAATGGCGCCACCTGTGTCTGTTGTAGCTACTGTCTCTTCCCAGAAAGAAAGCCACCCAGACCGCGGGCAAGTTCAACAGAACAAGTTTTATTTTCTGCGCAGAGACTGTCAGCTCTCTTGAGAGGAGACTGAGTGGCCCCCAGTCTAATTTTCCAAAGGTTTTTATACTTTTGCAATGTGCAGGTATGCAAGCAGGTAGAGAAGCAGGGTGTTGCAGTTAGCCATTCTTAGTTGAACATTACCTGCTCTGGTCTTTCCTTCCGTACGTTCCCTTGGGCTACGTCTGCACAGCCTACCTCCCCAATATCAGCTAGTTCGTTGACAGTTCATAGCTAGTTTATTTACTGTTCATAATGGCTTCTATCAGCTCAAAATGACTTCTCTTGTCAAGGCTGTTTAAGCTTTGCCCAGAGCTGCTACATTCCCTCCTCTTCTTAGCCGAGTTCAAATCATTGAATCTGCGGTAGCCAGCCCAGTGTATGGTGGGCTCAGCACTAAGAGTTTTATGGTTTGTACTTTCTGTTTGAGGACTGCCACTAGCTTATTGGTTATTATTGGTCCAAACGTGAGGTTTAGCAGGAGGAGGATTAGGGATCCGGCTAGGGGCGTTACTAGGGTGGTTCGCCAGGTTGCCCAATTAAGTAGCTTTTCAAACCAATTGGTTTCTTCATTTCTTTTCTTGACTCTTTCCTCTAATCTTTTCCTAACCAGGGCTAAACTATCTTTAATGATTCCTGAATGGTTTGCATAAAACAAGTTTCTCCTAATGCCATGCACAACACTCCTTGTTTCAAAAGGAGCAAGTCAAGCCCTCGGCAGTTTGGCAACACACTTCTACAAGGGAGTCTAAGGATCTTTCTAAATGGGAAACATGGTATTTTTATCCCTGTAAATCTAAAGCAATTTGCTGACTAAGAGTCTGATAGTTTAAGTTTCCTTGTATTAAAGCAACTGACCCGACTGCAGCTAATCCCATAATCCCAAGCCCCGTTAACAGTGGGACTGACATTGGGGCTCTTTTAGCTCATCCAGAAATTCCAAAGTTATCCCTACCTCCTTCACCAGAACACAGGTACACTTGAGGAATAACATGCACTAGGACACAAATACCCGGGTCTGCTGCTAATACTGGGGAAAGGAGACAGGGTGCTAGTCCTGTGGAACAAGTAAAGCAAGTACCCGTTGGGGCAGATAACAAATAAGGATCACCATTTGGTTCAATAGGAACAGCTTGAAGGCAAAAATCTTGATATTTTGATATATTAAAGGGATAATTAGATGAATAAAAACAGTCTTCGCCCTTGGTAATCTTTTAAAGTGAGCTAGAGTTGAGTCCACTCTAACCTCACCTACAGACTGCTGCTTCGTGTAATCCTTCTTACTAACATTTCTAATTGGATTACGCTCTGCACCAATAGTGCTATTTGTAGCTGTGCCTACCGAGTAAGGGGGAGCAGGGTTCAGACAAAGCCAACAATCAGTTGCGAGGTTAGGATTTGAGTTCATAAATTGGAATACAGCATCCAGAGTATCAAACACAGAACCTTGAGGTGGCTCCTGAATGGGAAGGGCCCTTTGAGTTGGGCTGGCAGTGAACGGGAAAGTTACTGAAGAGTCTGGAGGGTGCGGCAAAGGAATCTTAATGACACCCAGCTGTGGCTCTTCAGGATTTATCACCAGGTTTGGGCCTATTTATGGACAGGAAGTTGCCATATTTTACTTTGCTGCATAGTAAAGGTTGTCCCGGGATCTCTATCATTTACATAATACTGAATTCCCCATGTGTTCCCAGTGAACCCAATAACGCTTGAATCCAGTTCTTATTGGGTTACATTTGGAAACCATACACGTGGTGGGATCAAACCCCTCCGACTTGAGTCCCATTCTTGTAAAAACAATAGGGTCGTCTTTAACAAGTTTCCACCCTGAAGATGATAGTTTCACAACCCTAAGCTGCACAATGGCAATGTCCCTCCCCTTGGCAGTTAGGGAGCCCATGAGCCGGGCATCTATAGAAATGGTGTGTTTGGAGCCTTCTTTCTATAGAGGGTATTCCGCACCCATAGGACGGGATTCCGGTTATGGGCCCCATTGTGCCCTTTACCTTTAAAGGATCCGGAATGCCAGCTCTTTCCTAGCAAATCAAACAAATCAAAGCGGAAACGGGGGTCAGACCCAGTGTAAGAAGTTACATATTCACTGTTGGAGGTTCGAGTAGCAGTCCACAGATGTGTTTGTGGTTGGGCGAAATGGCGGGTGCTGTCAGCAATGCTCAGACAAAAACAATTAAGTTCTGTAAAGCCTTAATTTTGAGGGTTTTTCTGTCTTTCTGAGTGTTCATCTTTTCAGGATATGCTCAGGGAGGGCTTTTTTTGACTTGTGACTGATGAATCCACGGCCCCTTCCCCACTACTTTAATAGCAGTTGGTGTTATAAGTATCACCTAGTATGGGCCAGTCCCCCTAGGTTCTAAGGTCTCGGGTCAGTGCTTCTTTACCCACGTTCAGTCTCCAGGTTGCAAGTTGTGGGCTGCCTCTTCACCTTTCCCTTGGTTGGGCCCAAAATGAAGGTGTCGGAGCAGATGATTTGTCTCACCTGCTGGACAGCCTGCAGGCACTTCATGAAGGAACAAGTAGTGACTTCCATTACTTCTACTTCCTTCAGTCTTGGGAGAATTGGGGAAGGTCTGCCAAACTTAAATTCAAACGGGGTCGTGCTTTTCACATAGGGAGTGCATCGGACTCGAAGTAGGGCAAAAGGTAAAGAAAGGATCAATCCAGTTCTCGCCAGTTTCTAAATGCAACTTAACTAACAATTCCTTTAGGGTTCTGTTTATTCTTTCTACTTGCCTTGAACTTTGGGGCCTATAAGCCCAGTAGAGCTTCCAGTTAATATTTAGAAGCATTGCTAATACTTTAGTAATTTGAGCAATGAATACTGGGCCATTGTTGGACCCCAAGGTGGTGGGAAGCCAAATCTAGGGACAATTTTAGTTACTAATAATTTACACCCAGTGGCAGAAGTGTCCTTCTTTGTTGGGAAGGCTCCCACCCATCCAAAATAGGTGTCCACTAGCACCAGCAAATACCCGTAGCCATACTTTCTAAGTTTGATATCCATAAAGTCCACCTCCCAGAATTCTCCAGGAGTACTACCTCGAGCTTGTGGTTGGGGTTGCTCCTTTTCTTTTCTAGGGATGTTTCCCCGAGCGAGCACAGTGCAAGCAACAGTGGTGTCATCTGCCACCCAGTGTCCAAGCCTGGGTATGTAAAAGTACCTGAGGAGCAACTGAGACCATTTAGAGGATCCTGAGTGCATACCTTCATGTAGTCCTTGAATCAGATCTCTCCCAGAGCTTCTGGCATGAATCTTCTTCCATCAGGATGGAGCAGCCACCTGGATGCTCCGAGTTTCTTTGGCAGCCCAGCTCTTGGCTTACCTTTAGATCATTTTCCGAGTATGTAGGTTGTGGCAGTAACACTTGGGATGGCATGGTCATGGCCATTACCTTGGGGATTTGTGGTATAATCCTGGCATTCGAGATCCACCAGTCCAGGGGACTTGTTAGGAGGGGCTCAACCATAGGTCCCCCTACCCCAGCAATATCCTGCCCCAGTGTAAGCTTCCTAGCTTCTATAACTAGGATGGCCGTGGCAGCCTCAGCTCGCATGCAGCTCGGCCATCCTGCAGTTACAGAGTCTAGTGTGATTGAAAGATCGGCCACAGGTCTCTTTCATGGCTGCAAGTTCTGAGTTAGCATTCCTTTTGCTGTGCCCCTGGCCTCATAGACAATTGGAAGGGATTTTCTATGTCTGGAAGGGGAAGAGAGGGTGCCCATATGAACGACGTTTTTAAGGATTCAAAGGCTTGCTGTTCTACTTCAGTCCATTGAAGTTTTTTCCTTTCCCCAGTACTTGCATATAGGAGTTTGGCTAATCCCTCAAATCCCAAATTCCACAATGGACAGTACCCCACAAATCCTAGAAACTCTCACACCTGCCTCTTAGTCTCAGGGACTGGGATTTTGAGGATCACCTCAGTGCGGCTGGGGGACAAGGTCTGTTTTCCCTCCTCCAGTTGGTAGCCTAGGTATACAGTTTTATTGACACACAGTTGAGCCTCTCTTGCAGATTACCTGGACCCCAATTGGCCAAGGACTATTAACAGGTCCTCGGTAGCACTTGGGCATTCCTCCAGGGTTTCGGAGGCCAGGAGGAGGTTATCTTCATACTGGAGCAAGGGGGTTTGGGGGTGTTCCTCCTTGTATTCCTGTAAGTCTTCATTGGGTTGACGTACAGAGGACAAGGGTATGGAGAACAAAGCATACTTTAAGTCCAAAACAGTATAACAAATTCAGTTTGATGGGATAGTACTCAGGAGGGTCTCGGAGTTTGGTACCGTGGAGTGGACAGTTTCTACCCTCGCATTTACCTCTCCGAGATCCTGCACCATTTGGAAGTCCTCAGTTCCCGGTTTCGGCATGGGCAGCAGGGGAGCGTTCCATGTGGACTTGCAGGGCACCAAAATGCCTGTCCTCTTTAGTCTGCATATGTGAACAGCAATACCCACCTGTGCTTTCCAGGGAGTAGGGTTTTGCTTGACACTCACCAGTGTGGCTGAGCTCAGAAGTTGTACGACCGCAGGCACCTGATGTTCAGCAAGGTCTGGCAGGTTGTTCTCTGCCCAAACAAAAGGAATATCTTTTAGCCATTTATCAAGAAGTTCCTTTGAGGAGGTTTCTTCTGCTCTTTGATAAAACACATATCCCTCTGGCAGTGGAGCGGTGAGCAAAACCTTTGCCTTTTCAAGTTCAAGGGTTAAGGTGGTTGCAGCAGATGAGAAAGTAATCATGGCCACCATTTATCGTAATAAATCCCGACCAATTAGGGGAAAGGGGCCCTGAGGCATTACCAGGAAGGAGTGTGGAACTGTCTCTTGTGCTAAATCTGTTATTCTGGCCGTTGTCCATGGGTATGCTTGGGTCTGCCATGTGGCACCTGTAATTAAAATCTTTCCTTTTGACAATGCACCTGTAGTCTTTTCCAAAACCAAGAAGGTGGCCCCTGTGTCCACCAAGAAATTTACTGGCTGGCCCCCTTTTTGGAGTGTTAGCGTGGGATCCTGGAGGCCAAGTGAAACAGCCCTGACACCTTCATTCAGCTTCTTCAAGCATTATTGTCTCCTGCTTGGGTCTTTCTAGGTGTGAATGAGGCCCGTCCTCTCTAGTGGAGGGTCGTGCACCTCTCCTGGCGTTTTCAAGGGACTGATGTTTCCAATGTCCTTCTTTCCTGCAGTAGGCACATTGATCCTTCTTCGGGGCTTGGTGGTGCCCACAGGTTAGTCTCTCCGTGAGTGGGCCATGCTCTCCTTTTCCTGAGCCTCTGGGGTCTCTCATGGCAATTACTAGTATTTTAGCTAGTTTCTTTGTCTCTGTTGTTATACACTCAATGAGCCACTTCTACCAAATCACTAGGATTTTTCCCTTCAAACCCTTCCCACTTCTTTTTCATGTCTGAGGCAGACTGACTGAATAATACAGGCAATACTTACTTCCCTCCTGTTCTCAGGGGGCTTTCAGGTCAATAGGGGTATAAAGCCCGTAGGCGTCCATCAGCCACTCTAAAAAGGCAGGCGGACATTCTCTTGTAGGAGCCTGAGAATTCTCACTGACCTTAGATAAATTTATAGGCTTCCTAGTGGTTAAGCGGAGGCCCTGCAAGAGCAACTGGTGATATCTGCTTAAGCCCTCTGGGCCTTGCTAGGAGTTTGGATCCCACATTGGTTGTGCAGTGGGGAAAAAAATTTCTCTCAAGTGGGGAGTGCCCGCTGGCTGACCATTAGGTCCATTGACTGCCTTCTGGGCCTCTCTGGAAGGGGTCCCATTCCTCTGATATGAACAGCACCTGGAGAAGTTGCAGGAAATCACCTCAGGTGGGCTGATGAGTATGGAAAACCATATCTAGCAAAGAAATCAGACCTTATGGTTTGTCAGAAAAAAGGGGTTTTGTTGGTTCCAATTATACAAACCCCTGGAACAAAAGGGAACATATACTGAAAAAGGGATTCGGGAGTCTTCCCAGGTTTGGGGGCTGCTTGCCTTAAGGGGAGAATGGCTGCTGCTGAGTGATCTTTCTCTGGGGGTTGTTAAGACATGCCTGCCCTAGTGTATTTGTTGTGGGGTGGGGGGGCTCAAAAAGAGGCTGTGAGTATTCCTCTCTCCGGCCCCTTGGGAACCTGATAGGGTGGCAGCGGCACCAAGGGTCGGAAGCCAGCTCTCCTGCTCCCAGAGTCCTCTTGCAAAATGGGATAAATCAGACAGGTAGGGAAAGGGGGAAGGGAGGGGGGAGGGACAGGGACAGCCTCCACCTTGGTGGTTTTAGGAACTTGGACAGGTTGTTTTTCCGGTCCTGCCATGTTTACTGAAATCTTGGAAACAAGAACTCTTTATGTTGGGGGAGGAAGTAAGTCTTTTATATATGTTGGCTTCTTAGTGGCAATGTCAATCCACACATGAATTTAAGGGATCAGATCAGGATGTCCTGGTTCCCCTTTCTAAGCAGGCTCCGACAGTGGCACTCGGATCTCGGTGCACCTCGAAATGTTGTAGCTACTGTCCATTCCCAGAAAGAAAGCATCTCCGACCACCGGCAAGTTCAACAGAAAAAGTTTTATTTTCTGCACAGGGTCTGTCAGCCCTCTTGAGAGGAGACTGAGCAGCCCCCAGTTGAATTTTCCAAAGGTTTTTATACTTGTGCAATGTGCAGGTGTGCAAGCAGGCAGAGTAGAGAAGTGGGGTGTTGCGGTTAGCCATTCTTAGTTGAACAAAAACTGCTCTTGTTCTCAAAAGCCTTCTGAACATCCATTTCCTTTGGGACATTCCCTTGGGCTACGTCTGCACGGCCTACCACCCCAATATCAGCTAGTTCATTGACAGTTCATAGCTACTTTATTTACCTTTCATGGTGGCTTCTGTCAGTTCAGAATGGCTTCACCATTATCAAGGCTCTTTATGGTTTTCCCAGAGAACCTACATAGCCGCCATGGGGAAACAGGGCCTATGACCCTGGCCAAAATGGTGCCCACCAGTCCAAACACGTGGAAGGGCACTGCCTCGGGAGCTGGTTGATTTAGGCCTGGGAGATAGCCCTGCCTTGTCCCGGCAGCCAAATGTTTCCCTTTTACCCTCCGTTCCCTTTGCCTTTCTCCTGGTTTTTAAAACAAGCTGCTTGAGCCCTATAACACTGAGCAGGACTTTTTTGTAACATTTAATTAAAATGTATCTGGCACCAAAATTATATATTATAAATATGACAATTTGGTTATATTTTTGAAAATTTGTACTTTTAAAATATACTTTGGTTGTTATATATATTGATAACAATGAAAGTAAAGAATAAAAACAAAAAAAATATTATTTCCTGCATTGAAAACTTCAGGTGTTCTAGGGTTAGTGTTCTACCAGTGTAGGTTTGTTCCTTGTTACTGGCTGGTTTTCCGTTGCTCAGTCTTAAGACAAAGGCGTTCGGAAGCCTAGCCTGGGTAACCCTTACTTTTCGGCTTTCAGTGGTGTTTCTTCACGCACTTTTGGGGACAGCTCTTAATATAGCTCAGCTGCCATGATGTTCCAGCCAGAAATTCCAATTTTCCTAAAGGTTCCCTGAGCTGCCAGATGCCCCTTCCCTTCAGAGATTTGAGAGTCTGCTCCTGCCAGCAGGCATCTTGGAAGGCTGTGGGGCCATCCCAAGCAGTGGTCCTCCTAGCTTATTGTCTAGAAAATGGTTGGACCTAAAGTCGCCCACAGTGACTGCTCTTTGACCCTTTGTCTATGGTGGGGGCACCTGTCAGAGGCATCAGTTTAATAGCACACCAGGGGTCTGCTCTGAAGCGGGGTTATTGACCTTGAGGCAGCAAGCTCTAAATAGCCTTGTTTTGTGCTTTCGAGATGGGACTTAGCAGCTTCATACTCAGGAATTGCCCCCTTGCATGAATCCTGTCCAATTGGGATAGAGTTGACACAGAGGCTAGACAAACAAAAGCTGATACACTATGCAACTTTATTTGAGAAAGGAGAATGGTGGCCAGAGAATGGCACACTTTTCCTTCCAACCCTGATTCACCTGGAACAGTTCTGTAGAGTGATGGGAAATGGGCGGAGATGCCAGAATTTAGAGCATTTCTCCTTTTGAGGAGCAGTAGAGACCTTCATCCCCAGTGCACACAGGAACCCCTAAGGCAGGCGTCCTCAAACTGTGGCCCGTGGGGCACATGTGGCCTGACGACATTTATTCCACCCTCAGGGTGTTTTTGCTGCCTCTGCCTGTCCTGCTTAGCAGCCGGCTCGTGCAGTGTGCATAGGAACTTGTTCATAGGTTTTTTAAAAACTATAGTCTGACCCTCCAATGATCTGAGGGACAGAACTGGCCCCCTAGGTAAACAGTTTGAGGACCCCTGCCCTAAGGGATCCTGGACTTAGGGGTTACTATTCTCGCAGCCCTGACACACCCCTGATCATTCTACCCATAGTAGAGGCACCAGGGAAATTTGGTCCCTGGGTAATTTACCAGCCTTTTATTCAAATTGAAGCCAAGAAAATTAAAAATGACTTAGGCAGTTACTCTACTTTTGATTACTGTTGACTCCCCCTGTAGTACCCCAATATTACCATTTAACTCTATAACGCTGAGCATATTTCCATAACATATAAAGAAATGTATATATAAATAGATAGATAGATAGACAGACAGATAAATAGATAGATAACTTTGAAAATAAAGAATAAAAACAAAAACATTTTCCCAAAATTGAAAATTGAGCCATTATACGGTTAAAAAGGATGGGTCTTATCAGCAGGTGTAAGACCTTAGGATCATAAATGAAGCAGTGATCCCACTGCACCTAGTAGTGCCCAAACCCTGTGCCCTCCTAGGGAAATTGTGAATGCTTTAATCCCCGTTCCTGTACTTAGAGTGAACAAACACATGCCTGATAATCCTAAGTATACTTATTTCTTGTGACACTCACCTAACTTGAAGGGAACTACCTCCTCCGAATCTTAGACTTGTCTCACTTAAACTCTTCAACCTTTTGTCTTTTTGTTTGTTTTTCCAGAAGTTCTCAGGTTACCAAGGCCTCCAAACCAAGTGTGCCAGCTGTAGGACCACGATTTCCTGAACAACCTCAACTTTATCCATCCTGGGACCTGAGTGGACAATCCCTTCTGAGCCCCATTTGCCCCTTTTGCAGCAGGAAGTACTTAGAGATGTCGTCGCCCAGTACCCCAAAGATTTGGGTCCATACCTCTTCAGGGGGCAAATGTTAGGTAGCTATCCTAGGGACTGGGGTGTCCATTATGCATGCCCAGAGGGCCAAGGTAGCAGCCCAAGAAGGAGTGGCACACTGTGCGTGCTCAGAGGTTCAGGTTTCCGGCCAGGAAGAGGAGGTACACCTGGGTGAGTGCTGCAACTTGATTGACCCACCAATGCCAAGTAAATTAAATTCAGCTGCTGGGGTTGACCAGGGTTGCCCACCATGCCTCCCTAATGCTCATAAAACCCACTTGGATGACAATCAGGCTTCTACATGCATTCTTTCTCACGCAGAGCAGAGGACCAAGGTCTGTCTGTCCCCAGAGAGATCTGACAAACCCAGGAAGGCTCTTTGGAGGCAGCAGAACTGGACATGAATGGCTGGTGGATACTGTTCAGATGCAGGACTTTCTACTTAGAAGGGTCTAATCCAGCCTGAGATGATCCTTGAATGAGTCCTCTGCCCAGATCTTTTTTTTTTTTTAACGTTTTATTAGGGGCTCATACAACACTAAACACATTCTATGCATACATCAGTTGTGTAAAGCACATTTGTACATTCATTTCCCTCATTCTCAAAATATCCACTCTCCACCCAAGCCCATGGCCTCAGCTCCTCATTCCCATCCCCACCCCCCATGTGCGCTACCCCTCACTCATCAATCCTTGGTAATTTACTAATTTTTGTCATATCTTGCACTGTCTGATATCCCCCTTCACCCACTTTTCTGTTGAAGTAAAATGTACATCCTTGTAATCAGTTCCCCGTTTCCAAACTGCCCTCCCGCTTACCCTCTCAGTGTCTTCACTCATAATACTGGTCCTAAAGGACTCATCCACCCTGGATTCCCTGTGTTTCCAGTTGCTATCTGTACCAGTGTACATTATCTGGTCTAGCCAGATTTGTAAGGTAGAATTGGGGTCATGATAATGGGGGGAGAGAAAGCATTTAGCAACTGGAGGAAAGTTGTGTTTCATCATTGCTATCTCGTACCTAGTCTTGGCTCATCTCCTCTCTGAGACCCTTCTGTAAGGTATTGTCCAGTGGTCTGGAAATGGGCTTTGGGTCTCTACCAAGCACTCTTCTCATTCCCAATAAGATGTTTTTGTTCTGATGATGCCTGACACCTGATCCCTTCGAAACCTCGTGATCTCATAGGCTGGTGTGATTATTCCATGTGGGCTTTGTTGCTTCTGAGCTAGGTGGCCGCTTGTTTACATTCAAGCTTTTAAGACCTCAGACGCTATATCTTTTGACAGCTGGGCACCATCAGCTTTGTCTTCAGTGTACCTGTGGGGAAGGTGAGCACCATAGAATGCCAGTTTAATAGAACAAAGTATTCTTGCAATGAGGGAGTATTTGAGTGGAGGCCCAGAGTCCATCTGCTACCTTAATACGAAACCTATAAATATATGGACGTAGGTCTATTTCCCCATGCTCATATATGAATATATTTACATATGGACATACTTTTTAAAAGACCTCTATAACAGGCCCTTGCTTCCTCGCTTGCTCTTCTATTTCCCTTTCATTTTCCTCTTGTGCCCACTGCCATGCTCAGTCTTCCTTTGGGTTTCAGTAATTCTTCTTGGTTCCATTACCCTTGATCCCACCCTACCAGGCCTCCTACATCTACCTCACCACGGATATGCATGACTTCCTGTTCTCTTGTTTCTGGGTTTCTTAACACCGCTTCCTTTACGCCCACCTCCCTCTTTCCCATGCCCCACACCCCAGAAGTGTTGGTCCTGGGTTTTGTCCTCCAGATTGGACATCCAGCCTATCTAATTTAGACAGACCAGAAAAGGTAATAACATGCACAAAACCAAGACAAGCAACCCAAAAAAACCAAGACAACAAAAATCCAATGACACTAAAAGAAAACAAAACTAACCAAGAAAGAAAAGCTCATAGTTAGTACAAGGACTGTGTGGTGAACTTTAGGAGTGTTTTCCAGTCCAGTCTGTTGGGGCACCGAGCTCTGACCACAAAGTCCACCTTTGGTATTCCCCGGGGACTTTGATGCTCCGTTTTCTTTCTCTTCCGCTGCACTCCCTTAGTGTCATGCCTCGATGTAGCAAGATCAGTTCGGGCGCAGTTCCCACACTTTGTCTCCAGTGTTGTCCCCTCTAGGGCAATGGGACTTTGAGGGACGTTTCTCATCGTGGGGCTGCCCATGTGGTCTTTTCTGTGGACTGGCTTCTCTGATTGGGAACATCATCCTCAAGGTATAGTGGGCCAGGATGTGCTCCATTCTCCCCTCCTCCCCCTTGTTCTGCTCTGTGTTCTCTGATCAGATATGTCCCTCTCCGCGAGCTGCAGCTCCGGTGCCATCCTGTGAAATACAATCTTTGGGGGCTGCAAGGAGGTGGGAGGGGGGGCATCAGCTCAGATCTTTTGAGAGTCCAGGAGATATTGACTTCTCGATGGGCACAGTTCTGTGGGGCACCGTGCTCTTGGTCCAGACGCTGGTTGTGAATATGACTTTGTTGTTAACCAGTTTTTGTCTCTGGGTCAACTCCTGTGTGTTTTTGAGGGAGTTTTCTCATCTGGAAAGTAAATGTACTGGATTATCCAGAAGCCCATGTCAGCAAGTTATTGAGAGGGGTTAATCAGAGACTGTTTCATATAGTGTGTATCTGCGCGCTGCATTTGAGACCTGGGGTGGCAATTATGAGCTCAGAATAGAGATGGTGTCCAGTAGGTGACAGACGTGGCTCCATATTGAAACAGGAAGCCCACTGTGGAGATTTGGTCCTTCCGTTGATGGCCACCGGCCACCTAGTCTTCTCCTGCTATAACTGCTTCACTGACTCAGCAGCTGAGCCAGGAGCCAGTGCCATCATAACCAGGTGGCTAACTGGGAGAAAGGGCAGATAGATATTTGTTATCTTGTTGTCTTGGGAAGCCCACCTAACCTCCATGCAAACATTCTGGTGTGAGTTATCTGTGGAAGGAATCATAGGCTCACAGTAATACACATCTTTCTTTTTGTAAATGTGCCCGTATTCCTTTCTGAACCTGAGAAGGTGGCCCCTGTGTCCACCAAGAAATTTACTACCTGGCCTATATGGAGTGTTAGCCTGGGTATTGGCGGCGAAGTGAAACAGAGCCCTGACCCCTTCATGCAGCTCTTCAAGCCTTATTGTCTCTTGCTTGGTTCTTTCTCGTTGCAGATGAGGCCCGTCCACTCTTGTGGAGGGTCGTGGACCTCTCCTGGGGTTTTCAAGGCACTGATTTTTCCAGTGTCCTTCTTTCCTGCAGTAGGCACATTGATCCTTCCCCATGGCTTGGCAGTGCCCACAGGTTAGTCTCTCCGTGAGTGGGCCATGCTCTCCTTTTCCTGAGTCTCTGGGGTCTCTCATGGCAATTCCTAGTATTTTAGCTAGTTTCCTTGTCTCTGTCGTGCTAGGGTCATCTCGGTTGTTATATACTCAATGAACCACTTGTATCAAATCACTAAGATTTTTCCCTTGAACCCTTCCCACTTCTTTTTCAGGTCTGAGGCAGACTGACTGAGTCATAAAGGCAATATTTATTGCCCTCCTGTTCTCGGGGCCTCCGGGCTGTTAGGGGTATAAAGCCTGTAGGTTTCCATCAACCACTCTAGAAAGGCAGGCGGACATTCTCTTAGCCTGAAAATTCTCACTGACCTTAGATAAATTTGTAGGTTTCCTAGCTCTTCCGCAGAGGGTCATGTAAGAGCAATGGGTGATACCTGGTAAAGCCCTCTGGGCCTTGCTAGGAATTGAGATCCCACATTGTTGGTGTAGTGGCCAAAAGAGTTTCTCTCAAGTGGGGAGTGCCCGCTCGCTGACCATCAGGTTCACTGACTGCTTACTGGGCCTCTGTCTGGAAGGGCTGCCCTCCTCCGTTGTGAACAGCACCTGGAGAAGTTGTTGGCAAGCATTCCAGGTGGGCTGATGAGTATGGAAGTCATACCAGTACTAGTGTGTGGGGGGGCTGCTTGTTAAGGGTGGGGGTGAGATTGGGGGGCCGGTGGGGGAGGGAGTGACTCAATAAGGGCCTGTTAGAAGTTTTCTATTTCTGGACCCTAGAAACCTTATAGGGCGGGGGTTGAAAGAAAGGGTTTGAAGCCAGCTCTCCCACTCCCAGAGTTCTCCTGCAAAATGGGATAAAGCCGATTAGGGGAGAGTGATGGGGAGGGGAGGGGAGGGGAGGGGTGGGGGAGGGATGGGGGAGGGGAGGGGTGATGGAGGGGAGGGGTGGGGGAGGGTGATGGGGAGGGATGGCCTCCACCTATGTGGTTTTGGGAACTTGGACCATTTGTTTTTCCGGTCCTTCCATGTTTCCTGAAACCTTGGAAACAAGGGCCCTTTCTTTGCGGGAGGGAGTAAGTCTTTTATATTTGCAGGCTTCTTAGTGGCAATGTCAGCCCACACTTGAAGTAACGGGATCAGATCGGGATATCCTGGTTCCCTTTAACCATAACTATGAACTCTTAGTAACAGGGGATGGGAAAACTAGTCTTGCGTGGGTCAATCAGGGACTCCTTCTGCCCCATCACTTTTAAACAAATTGTAGAGTCTCCAAGCTTTTGGGTTGAAACCACATCCTCTTGGTGAATGCCGAGAGCAGGGGTCCTCAAACTACAACCTGTGGGCCACATGCAGACAGCCGAGGACGCTGATCCTTTCTGTCGGGTGTATGTGCCCCATTTATTTTTTTTTTGAACTTCAAATCAAGATGTGCAGTGTGCACATGAATTTGTTCGTAATATTTGATTTTTGAAACTATAGTCTTTCCTTCAAAAGGCCTGAGGGATAGTGAACTGGCCCCCTGGGTAAACAGTTTAAGGACCCCTGTCCTAAGGTATCCTGGACTTAGGGGTTATTAATCTCCCAGCCCTGAAACATCCCTGAACATTCTACCCGTTGTAGGAGGCACCATGGGAATTTGGACCCCGGGTAATTTACAAGTCTTTACTCCAATTGAACCCAAGAAAATTCAAAATGGCTTAGGCAGGTACTCTATTTTGGTCACATTTGACTCGTCCTGCACTAGCCCACTATTTCCATTTAACTCTATAACGCGAAGCATGATGTTTTCATAACATTAAAAAATGTATATATTAATACATATATATATATTTATAACTATGAAAGACCACAACAAAAAGAAAATTTTTCCAAAAATTAAAATTGAAGCGTTATAGGGTTAAAAAGAAGGATGGGTCTTATCAGCGGGTCCAAGACCTTAGCATCATAAATGAATCAGTGATCCGACTGCACCTAGTAGTGCCCAAACCTGTGCCCTCCTAGGGGAAAGTGTGAATGCTTTTATCCCTCTTCCTGTACTTCCAATGAACAAACACACATGTCTGGTAATCCTAAGATTATTTTTGTTTCCTGTGACACTCACCTAATTTCAAGGCCACTGCCACCTCACAAGCTTAGCCTTGTCGTAGTCAAACTGTTCACCTTTTAGACCGTTTGTTTTTCTCAGAAGTTATCGGGTGATTAAAGCTTCTGAACCAAGTGTGCCAGGTCCACGACTACCATCTCCTGGACCACCTCAACCTTATCCATCCTGGATAAAGTTGCCCTCAATGGACAACCCCTCCCAGCAGTGTAGGAAGGGTATGGACCCAAAGCCCCACCTCGCCCCTTTTGCCAGCAGGAAGCAGCTAGAGATGTCGTCGCCCAGTACCCCCAAAGATTTGGGTCCATATCTCTTCAGGGGGGCAAATGTTAGGTAGCTATGCTAGGGACTGGGGCATCCGTTATGCATGCCCATAGGGCCAAGATAAGAGCCCAGTTAGGAGAGGCACCCTGTGCATGCTCAGAGGTCCAGATTTCTGGCCATGAAGGGGAGGTCACCTGGGTGGTTCCTGTACCTGGATTGACCAATCTAGGCCATGTAAATTCAATTCAGCCACTGGGGTCGGCCAGACTTGCCCACCACGCCTCCCTACGCTCATAAAACTCTCTTGAGTGCAGACCAGGCTTCTGCATGATTTCTCTCTCACTCAGGAAGGCTCTTTGGAGGCAGCTGTGCTGCACATGAGTGGCTGGTGGATACTGTTCAGATGCATGGCTTTCTGCTTGCAAGGGTTTTTGTCTCAGCTGACTGTAAGGGAGGAGGTAGTACGTCTGGATCACAGAGTATCCATGTCCACAAACGAGGCTGCTCATTCCACAGTCCTGGAAGTGCTTTATGAAAACCCTCTGCTTTGCAATGTCACTCTTTGTAGATTAGAGTGGGAGGGGCTGGGACCAAGGTATGCTGCCTCTTACTCCCAGTTGCAGGTTTCTGGATGCTGATTGTATCTCTTACAGCATCAGTTAGTGGGCTTGTTGTCTGCCTCAGGCTTTGTTCACGGAGATCCTCCAGCTAGTTGGTGGTGTGTGCGCATGAGCAGAGACTTCCTGCCAATCCCCCATGAGTAGTAGAGCTCCCATGGTGTGGACTCCATGAAAGCCTTGCCCCAGGCAGCATGCTTACAAAGGAGGGTGGGCCCTGCAGGACAGAGGACCATTCCCCCTGTGGAATGGCCTCAGAGATCCACCTCCCTCTCTGGCCAGCTGCTGGGGCTGTGGGTCCTAAGCATCATGGCTGACTCAATAATAGACACAGGGTGAGGCGACTCCAGTAGCTGTTTTGACTGGTCTAATCCAGCCTGAGATCATCCTTGCATGAGCCCCTGCCAAGATTATTTTTGTTTCTTTTATGATCTTTTCATTAGTGGCTCCTACAACACTAACCACCATCCATAAATACATCATCTGTTTGAAGCCCATCTGTACATTAATTGCCCTCCTTATTCACAAAATATCCACTCTCCACCCAAGCCCCTGGCCTCAGCTCCTCATTTTTCCCCCCTCAATGCCCGCCACCCATCCCTCATCAATCCTTGGAAATGTACTAATTCTTTTGTCATATTTTCACCCACCTTTCTTTTGAGGTCAATGAAGATCCTTGTAATCGGTTCCCACTTTCCATCCTGCCCTTCCTCCACCCTCCCAGTATCTCCACTCATAACACTGGTAAAGGGCCCATCCACTCTGGATTCCCCGTGTTTGAAATTCCTATCGGTACTAGAATACCTTCTCTAGTTTGGCCAGATTAGTATGGTAGAACTGGGATCATGATAGTGGGGCAAGAGAAAGCATTAAGAACTAGAGGAAAGTTGTGTTTCATCTTTGCTGTCTCATACCCTGTATTCTTTAATCTCCACTCTGAGATCCTTCTGTAAGGGGATGTCCAGTGCACTGCAAATAGGTTTTGGGTCTATACCCGGCAGTCCCCTCTCATTCTCCATGATAAGATTTTTTTGTTCTCATGATACCTGTCGCCTTATCCCTTTAAAACTTTGTGATCACACAGGCTGGTATGCTTTCTCCATGTGGGCTCTGTTGCTTCAGAGCCAGATGGCTGTTTCTTTACCCTCAGGCCTTTAAGACCCCAGACGCTATATCTTTAGGTAGCTGGACACCATCGGCTTTCTTCACCACACTTGCTTATGCAGCCGCTTTGTGGTCAGTGATTGTGTAGGGAAGGTGAGCATCTTAGAATGCCAATTTAATAGAACAGTGTTATTGCAATGAGGGAGTCCTTGAGCGGAGGCCCTATGTCCATCTGCTACCTTAATACTAAATCTATAAACATATGGACATAGATCTATTTCCCCATGCCCCTTTGTAAATATATGTACATATGTACATGCCTTTATTTAGACGTCTATAACTGGCCCTTGCTTCCCAGCTCACTCTTCTATACTCTTTGATTTTCCTCTTGTGCCCACTGTCATGCTCAGTCTTCCTTTGGGTTTCAGTAATTCCTCTTGGTTACATTACCTTTGATCACGCCGTACCAGGCCTCCTACATCCCCCTCACTATCGTTTTCCATCACTTGTTGTACCCTTGTCTCTGGGTTTCTTTACAGCACTTCCTTTCCCCCCACCGTGCTCACTCCCATGCCCAATGGAAAGGGCCGGTCACATGTTTACTCCTCCAGATTGTTCATCCAGCCTCTCTTAATTAGACAGACCTGTAAAGGTAATAACATGCACAAAACAAGACTGAGCTAAACCAAGCAGCAAAAAGAAAAAAAAACAAACAAAAATGAAAACAAAACCCAACCCAAATCCAATGACACTAAAAGAAAACAACACTAACCAGAAAGAAAAGTACAAGGACTGTGTGGTGAACTTTAGGAGTGTTTTCCAGTCCAGTCTGTGGGGGCACCGAACCCTTACCACAAAGTCCACCTTTGGCATTCCCCGGGGACTTTGATGCTCCGTTTTCTTACTCTTCCGCTGCACTCTCTTAGTGTCATGCATCGAAGTGGCAGGATCAGTTCGGGCGCAGTTCCCACACTGTGTGTCCAGTGTTGTCCCCTCTAAGGCTATGGGTCTTTGAGGGACGTTTCTCATCGTGGGGCTGCCCATGTGGTCTTCTCTGTGGATTGGCTTCTCTGATTGGGAACATCATCCTCAAGGTGTATTGGGCCAGGGTGTGCTCCATTCTCCCCTCCTCCCCCTTGTTCTGCCCTGTGTTCACTGATCAGATATGTCCCTCTCCGCGAGCTGCAGATCCGGTGCCATCCTGTGAAATACAATCTTTTGGGGCTGCAAGGATGTGGGGGGGTGGGTATCAGCTCAGATCTTTTGAGAGTCCAGGAGATATTGACTTCTCGATGGGCACAGTTCTGTGGGGCACCGTGCTCTTGGTCCAGACGCTGGTTGTGAATATGACTTTGTTGTTAACCAGTTGTGTGTCTCTGGGTCAACTCCCGTGTGTTTTTGAGTGAGTTTTCTAATCTGCAAAGTAAATGTACAGGATTATCCAGACTCCCATGTCAGCAAGTTATCGAGAGGGGTTAATCAGAGACTGTTTCATATAGTGTGTACCTGCGCGCCGCATTCTAGACCTGCGATGGCAATTATGAGCTCAGGATAGAGATGGTGTCCAGCAGGTAACATACGTGGCTCCATATTGAAACAGGAAGCCCACTGTGGAGATTTGGTCCTTCTGTTGATGGCCACCGGCCACCTAGTCTTCTCCTGCTATAACTGCTTCACTGGCTCAGCAGCTGAGCCAGAAGCCAGTGATATCATAACCAGGTGGCTAACTGGGCCAAAGGGCTGATAGATATTTGTTATTTTGTTGTCTTGGGAAACCCACCTACCCTCCATGCAAACCTTCTGGTGTGAGTTATCTGTGGAAGGAATCATAGGCTCACAGTAATTCACATCTTTCTTCTTGAAAATGTGCCCATATTCCTTTCTGAACCTGACAAGGTGGCCCCTGTGTCCACCAAGAAATTTACTGCCTGGCCTCCTACTTGGAGAGTTAGCCTGGGCTTTTGGCGGCGAAGTGAAACAGAGCCCTGACCCCTTCATTGAGCTTCTTCAAGCATTATTGTCTCTTGCTTGGGTCTTTCTACGTGCAGATGAGGCCCATCCACTCTAGTGGAGGGTCGTGCACCTCTCCTCGGGTTTTCAAGGCACTGATTTTTCCAGTGTCCTTCTTTCCTGCAGTAGGCACATTGGTCCTTCCCCATGGCTTGGCGGTGCCCACAGGTTAGTCTCTCCGTGAGTGGGCCATGCTCTCCTTTTCCTGAGTCTCTGGGGTCTCTCATGGCAATTCCTAGTATTTTAGCTAGCTTCTTTGTCTCTGTCGTGCTAGGGTCATCTCTGTTGTTATACACTCAATGAGCCACTTGTACCAAATCGCTAAGATTTTTCCCTTCAAACCCTTCCCACTTCTTTGTCATGTCTGAGGCAGACTGACTGAGTAATAAAGGCAATACTTATTGCCCTCCTGTTTTCAGTGCCTCCGGGCCGTTAGGGGTATAAAGCCCGTAGGCTTCCCTCAGCCACTCTAGAAAGGCAGGCGGATATTCTCTTATAGGAACCTGAAAATTCTCACTGACCTTAGATAAATTCATAGGTTTCCTAGCTCTTCTGCAGAGGGTCATGTAAGAGCAATGGTTGATACCTGGTAAAGTCCTCTGGGCCTTGCTAGGAATTGAGATCCCACATTGTTGGTGTAGTGGCCAAAAGAGTTTCTCCCAAGTGGGGAGTGCCCGCTCGCTGACCATCAGGTTCACTGACTGCTTACTGGGCCTCTGTCTGGAAGGGCTACCCTCCTCCGTTGTGAACAGCACCTGGAGAAGTTGTTGGCAAGCATTCCAGGTGGGCTGATGAGTATGGAAGTCATACCAGTACTAGTGTGTGTGGGGGGCTGCTTGTTAGGGGTGGGGGTGAGTTTGGGGGGCCGGTGGGGGAGGGAGTGACTCAATAAGGGCCTGTTAGAAGTTTTCTATTTCTGGACCCTAGAAACCTTATAGGGCGGGGGTTGAAAGAAAGGGTTTGAAGCCAGCTCTCCCACTCCCAGAGTTCTCCTGCAAAATGGGATAAAGCCGATTAGGGGAGAGTGATGGGGAGGGGAGGGGAGGGGAGGTGTGGGGGAGGGGTGAGGGAGGGGAGGGGTGGGGGAGGGTGATGTGGAGGGATGGCCTCCACCTATGTGGTTTTGGGAACTTGGACCGTTTGTTTTTCCGGTCCTTCCATGTTTCCTGAAACCTTGGAAACAAGGGCCCTTTCTTTGCGGGAGGGAGTAAGTCTTTTATATTTGCAGGCTTCTTAGTGGCAATGTCAGCCCACACTTGAAGTAACGGGATCAGATCGGGATATCCTGGTTCCCTTTAAACATAACTATGAACTCTTAGTAATAGGGGGTGGGAAAACTAGTCTTGCGTGGGTCAATCAGGGACTCCTTCTGCCCCATCACTTTTAAACAAATTGTAGAGTCTCCAAGCTTTTGGGTTGAAACCACATCCTCTTGGTGAATGCCGAGAGCAGGGGTCCTCAAACTACAACCTGTGGGCCACATGCAGACAGCCGAGGACGTTGATCCTTTCTGCCGGGTGTATGTGCCCCATTTATTTTTTTTTTTGAACTTCAAATCAAGATGTGCAGTGTGCACATGAATTTGTTCGTAATATTTGTTTTTTTAAACTATAGTCTTTCCTTCAAAAGGCCTGAGGGATAGTGAACTGGCCCCCTGGGTAAACAGTTTAAAGACCCCTGCCCTAAGGTATCCTGGACTTAGGGGTTATTAATCTCCCAGCCCTGAAACATCCCTGAACATTCTACCCGTTGTAGGAGGCACCATGGGAATTTGGACCCCGGGTAATTTACAAGCCTTTACTCCAATTGAACCCAAGAAAATTCAAAATGGCTTAGGCAGTTACTCTATTTTGGTCACTTTTGACTCGTCCTGCACTAGCCCATTATTTCCATTTAACTCTATAACGCGAAGCATGATGTTTTCATAACATTAAAAATGTATATATTAATACATATATATATATATATTTATAACTATGAAAGTCCACAACAAAAAGAAAATTTTTTCCCAAAATTAAAATTGAAGCGTTATAGGGTTAAAAAGAAGGATGGGTCTTATCAGCGGGTCCAAGACCTTAGCATCATAAATGAATCAGTGATCCGACTGCACCTAGTAGTGCCCAAACCTGTGCCCTCCTAGGGGAAAGTGTGAATGCTTTTATCCCTCTTCCTGTACTTCCAATGAACAAACACACATGTCTGGTAATCCTAAGATTATTTTTGTTTCCTGTGACACTCACCTAATTTCAAGGCCACTGCCACCTCACAAGCTTAGCCTTGTCGTAGTCAAACTGTTCACCTTTTAGACCGTTTGTTTTTCTCAGAAGTTATCGGGTGATTAAAGCTTCTGAACCAAGTGTGCCAGGTCCACGACTACCATCTCCTGGACCACCTCAACCTTATCCATCCTGGATAAAGTTGCCCTCAATGGACAACCCCTCCCAGCAGTGTAGGAAGGGTATGGACCCAAAGCCCCACCTCGCCCCTTTTGCCAGCAGGAAGCAGCTAGAGATGTCGTCGCCCAGTACCCCCAAAGATTTGGGTC
The DNA here is from genome assembly GCF_050624435.1 of Tenrec ecaudatus. Lineage (NCBI taxonomy): Eukaryota > Metazoa > Chordata > Mammalia > Afrosoricida > Tenrecidae > Tenrec > Tenrec ecaudatus. The sequence goes on from NW_027459654.1 coordinate 27,811, forward strand.
CATATCTCTTCAGGGGGGCAAATGTTAGGTAGCTATGCTAGGGACTGGGGCATCCGTTATGCATGCCCATAGGGCCAAGATAAGAGCCCAGTTAGGAGAGGCACCCTGTGCATGCTCAGAGGTCCAGATTTCTGGCCATGAAGGGGAGGTCACCTGGGTGGTTCCTGTACCTGGATTGACCAATCTAGGCCATGTAAATTCAATTCAGCCACTGGGGTCGGCCAGACTTGCCCACCACGCCTCCCTACGCTCATAAAACTCTCTTGAGTGCAGACCAGGCTTCTGCATGATTTCTCTCTCACTCAGGAAGGCTCTTTGGAGGCAGCTGTGCTGCACATGAGTGGCTGGTGGATACTGTTCAGATGCATGGCTTTCTGCTTGCAAGGGTTTTTGTCTCAGCTGACTGTAAGGGAGGAGGTAGTACGTCTGGATCACAGAGTATCCATGTCCACAAACGAGGCTGCTCATTCCACAGTCCTGGAAGTGCTTTATGAAAACCCTCTGCTTTGCAATGTCACTCTTTGTAGATTAGAGTGGGAGGGGCTGGGACCAAGGTATGCTGCCTCTTACTCCCAGTTGCAGGTTTCTGGATGCTGATTGTATCTCTTACAGCATCAGTTAGTGGGCTTGTTGTCTGCCTCAGGCTTTGTTCACGGAGATCCTCCAGCTAGTTGGTGGTGTGTGCGCATGAGCAGAGACTTCCTGCCAATCCCCCATGAGTAGTAGAGCTCCCATGGTGTGGACTCCATGAAAGCCTTGCCCCAGGCAGCATGCTTACAAAGGAGGGTGGGCCCTGCAGGACAGAGGACCATTCCCCCTGTGGAATGGCCTCAGAGATCCACCTCCCTCTCTGGCCAGCTGCTGGGGCTGTGGGTCCTAAGCATCATGGCTGACTCAATAATAGACACAGGGTGAGGCGACTCCAGTAGCTGTTTTGACTGGTCTAATCCAGCCTGAGATCATCCTTGCATGAGCCCCTGCCAAGATTATTTTTGTTTCTTTTATGATCTTTTCATTAGTGGCTCCTACAACACTAACCACCATCCATAAATACATCATCTGTTTGAAGCCCATCTGTACATTAATTGCCCTCCTTATTCACAAAATATCCACTCTCCACCCAAGCCCCTGGCCTCAGCTCCTCATTTTTCCCCCCTCAATGCCCGCCACCCATCCCTCATCAATCCTTGGAAATGTACTAATTCTTTTGTCATATTTTCACCCACCTTTCTTTTGAGGTCAATGAAGATCCTTGTAATCGGTTCCCACTTTCCATCCTGCCCTTCCTCCACCCTCCCAGTATCTCCACTCATAACACTGGTAAAGGGCCCATCCACTCTGGATTCCCCGTGTTTGAAATTCCTATCGGTACTAGAATACCTTCTCTAGTTTGGCCAGATTAGTATGGTAGAACTGGGATCATGATAGTGGGGCAAGAGAAAGCATTAAGAACTAGAGGAAAGTTGTGTTTCATCTTTGCTGTCTCATACCCTGTATTCTTTAATCTCCACTCTGAGATCCTTCTGTAAGGGGATGTCCAGTGCACTGCAAATAGGTTTTGGGTCTATACCCGGCAGTCCCCTCTCATTCTCCATGATAAGATTTTTTTGTTCTCATGATACCTGTTGCCTTATCCCTTTAAAACTTTGTGATCACACAGGCTGGTATGCTTTCTCCATGTGGGCTCTGTTGCTTCAGAGCCAGATGGCTGTTTCTTTACCCTCAGGCCTTTAAGACCCCACACGCTATATCTTTAGGTAGCTGGACACCATCGGCTTTCTTCACCACATTTGCTTATGCAGCCGCTTTGTGGTCAGTGATTGTGTAGGGAAGGTGAGCATCTTAGAATGCCAATTTAATAGAACAGTGTTATTGCAATGAGCGAGTCCTTGAGCGGAGGCCCTATGTCCATCTGCTACCTTAATACTAAATCTATAAACATATGGACATAGATCTATTTCCCCATGCCCCTTTGTAAATATATGTACATATGTACATGCCTTTATTTAGACGTCTATAACTGGCCCTTGCTTCCCAGCTCACTCTTCTATACTCTTTGATTTTCCTCTTGTGCCCACTGTCATGCTCAGTCTTCCTTTGGGTTTCAGTAATTCCTCTTGGTTACATTACCTTTGATCACGCCCTACCAGGCCTCCTACATCCCCCTCACTATCGTTTTCCATCACTTGTTGTACCCTTGTCTCTGGGTTTCTTTACAGCACTTCCTTTCCCCCCACCGTGCTCACTCCCATGCCCAATGGAAAGGGCCGGTCACATGTTTACTCCTCCAGATTGTTCATCCAGCCTCTCTTAATTAGACAGACCTGTAAAGGTAATAACATGCACAAAACAAGACTGAGCTAAACCAAGCAGCAAAAAGAAAAAAAAAACAAACAAAAATGAAAACAAAACCCAACCCAAATCCAATGACACTAAAAGAAAACAACACTAACCAGAAAGAAAAGTACAAGGACTGTGTGGTGAACTTTAGGAGTGTTTTCCAGTCCAGTCTGTGGGGGCACCGAACCCTGACCACAAAGTCCACCTTTGGCATTCCCCGGGGACTTTGATGCTCCGTTTTCTTACTCTTCCGCTGCACTCTCTTAGTGTCATGCATCGAAGTGGCAGGATCAGTTCGGGCGCAGTTCCCACACTGTGTGTCCAGTGTTGTCCCCTCTAAGGCTATGGGTCTTTGAGGGACGTTTCTCATCGTGGGGCTGCCCATGTGGTCTTCTCTGTGGATTGGCTTCTCTGATTGGGAACATCATCCTCAAGGTGTATTGGGCCAGGGTGTGCTCCATTCTCCCCTCCTCCCCCTTGTTCTGCCCTGTGTTCACTGATCAGATATGTCCCTCTCCGCGAGCTGCAGATCCGGTGCCATCCTGTGAAATACAATCTTTTGGGGCTGCAAGGATGTGGGGGGGTGGGTATCAGCTCAGATCTTTTGAGAGTCCAGGAGATATTGACTTCTCGATGGGCACAGTTCTGTGGGGCACCGTGCTCTTGGTCCAGACGCTGGTTGTGAATATGACTTTGTTGTTAACCAGTTGTGTGTCTCTGGGTCAACTCCCGTGTGTTTTTGAGTGAGTTTTCTAATCTGCAAAGTAAATGTACAGGATTATCCAGACTCCCATGTCAGCAAGTTATCGAGAGGGGTTAATCAGAGACTGTTTCATATAGTGTGTACCTGCGCGCCACATTCTAGACCTGCGATGGCAATTATGAGCTCAGGATAGAGATGGTGTCCAGCAGGTAACATACGTGGCTCCATATTGAAACAGGAAGCCCACTGTGGAGATTTGGTCCTTCTGTTGATGGCCACCGGCCACCTAGTCTTCTCCTGCTATAACTGCTTCACTGGCTCAGCAGCTGAGCCAGAAGCCAGTGATATCATAACCAGGTGGCTAACTGGGCCAAAGGGCTGATAGATATTTGTTATTTTGTTGTCTTGGGAAACCCACCTACCCTCCATGCAAACCTTCTGGTGTGAGTTATCTGTGGAAGGAATCATAGGCTCACAGTAATTCACATCTTTCTTCTTGAAAATGTGCCCATATTCCTTTCTGAACCTGACAAGGTGGCCCCTGTGTCCACCAAGAAATTTACTGCCTGGCCTCCTACTTGGAGAGTTAGCCTGGGCTTTTGGCGGCGAAGTGAAACAGAGCCCTGACCCCTTCATTGAGCTTCTTCAAGCATTATTGTCTCTTGCTTGGGTCTTTCTACGTGCAGATGAGGCCCATCCACTCTAGTGGAGGGTCGTGCACCTCTCCTCGGGTTTTCAAGGCACTGATTTTTCCAGTGTCCTTCTTTCCTGCAGTAGGCACATTGGTCCTTCCCCATGGCTTGGCGGTGCCCACAGGTTAGTCTCTCCGTGAGTGGGCCATGCTCTCCTTTTCCTGAGTCTCTGGGGCCTCTCATGGCAATTCCTAGTATTTTAGCTAGCTTCTTTGTCTCTGTCGTGCTAGGGTCATCTCTGTTGTTATACACTCAATGAGCCACTTGTACCAAATCGCTAAGATTTTTCCCTTCAAACCCTTCCCACTTCTTTGTCATGTCTGAGGCAGACTGACTGAGTAATAAAGGCAATACTTATTGCCCTCCTGTTTTCAGTGCCTCCGGGCCGTTAGGGGTATAAAGCCCGTAGGCTTCCCTCAGCCACTCTAGAAAGGCAGGCGGATATTCTCTTATAGGAACCTGAAAATTCTCACTGACCTTAGATAAATTCATAGGTTTCCTAGCTCTTCTGCAGAGGGTCATGTAAGAGCAATGGTTGATACCTGGTAAAGTCCTCTGGGCCTTGCTAGGAATTGAGATCCCACATTGTTGGTGTAGTGGCCAAAAGAGTTTCTCCCAAGTGGGGAGTGCCCGCTCGCTGACCATCAGGTTCACTGACTGCTTACTGGGCCTCTGTCTGGAAGGGCTACCCTCCTCCGTTGTGAACAGCACCTGGAGAAGTTGTTGGCAAGCATTCCAGGTGGGCTGATGAGTATGGAAGTCATACCAGTACTAGTGTGTGTGGGGGGCTGCTTGTTAGGGGTGGGGGTGAGTTTGGGGGGCCGGTGGGGGAGGGAGTGACTCAATAAGGGCCTGTTAGAAGTTTTCTATTTCTGGACCCTAGAAACCTTATAGGGCGGGGGTTGAAAGAAAGGGTTTGAAGCCAGCTCTCCCACTCCCAGAGTTCTCCTGCAAAATGGGATAAAGCCGATTAGGGGAGAGTGATGGGGAGGGGAGGGGAGGGGAGGTGTGGGGGAGGGGTGAGGGAGGGGAGGGGTGGGGGAGGGTGATGTGGAGGGATGGCCTCCACCTATGTGGTTTTGGGAACTTGGACCGTTTGTTTTTCCGGTCCTTCCATGTTTCCTGAAACCTTGGAAACAAGGGCCCTTTCTTTGCGGGAGGGAGTAAGTCTTTTATATTTGCAGGCTTCTTAGTGGCAATGTCAGCCCACACTTGAAGTAACGGGATCAGATCGGGATATCCTGGTTCCCTTTAAACATAACTATGAACTCTTAGTAATAGGGGGTGGGAAAACTAGTCTTGCGTGGGTCAATCAGGGACTCCTTCTGCCCCATCACTTTTAAACAAATTGTAGAGTCTCCAAGCTTTTGGGTTGAAACCACATCCTCTTGGTGAATGCCGAGAGCAGGGGTCCTCAAACTACAACCTGTGGGCCACATGCAGACAGCCGAGGACGTTGATCCTTTCTGCCGGGTGTATGTGCCCCATTTATTTTTTTTTTGAACTTCAAATCAAGATGTGCAGTGTGCACATGAATTTGTTCGTAATATTTGTTTTTTTAAACTATAGTCTTTCCTTCAAAAGGCCTGAGGGATAGTGAACTGGCCCCCTGGGTAAACAGTTTAAAGACCCCTGCCCTAAGGTATCCTGGACTTAGGGGTTATTAATCTCCCAGCCCTGAAACATCCCTGAACATTCTACCCGTTGTAGGAGGCACCATGGGAATTTGGACCCCGGGTAATTTACAAGCCTTTACTCCAATTGAACCCAAGAAAATTCAAAATGGCTTAGGCAGTTACTCTATTTTGGTCACTTTTGACTCGTCCTGCACTAGCCCATTATTTCCATTTAACTCTATAACGCGAAGCATGATGTTTTCATAACATTAAAAATGTATATATTAATACATATATATATATATATTTATAACTATGAAAGTCCACAACAAAAAGAAAATTTTTTCCCAAAATTAAAATTGAAGCGTTATAGGGTTAAAAAGAAGGATGGGTCTTATCAGCGGGTCCAAGACCTTAGCATCATAAATGAATCAGTGATCCGACTGCACCTAGTAGTGCCCAAACCTGTGCCCTCCTAGGGGAAAGTGTGAATGCTTTTATCCCTCTTCCTGTACTTCCAATGAACAAACACACATGTCTGGTAATCCTAAGATTATTTTTGTTTCCTGTGATACTCACCTAATTTCAAGGCCACTGCCACCTCACAAGCTTAGCCTTGTCGTAGTCAAACTGTTCACCTTTTAGACCGTTTGTTTTTCTCAGAAGTTATCAGGTGATTAAAGCTTCTGAACCAAGTGTGCCAGGTCCACGACTACCATCTCCTGGACCACCTCAACCTTATCCATCCTGGATAAAGTTGCCCTCAATGGACAACCCCTCCCAGCAGTGTAGGAAGGGTATGGACCCAAAGCCCCACCTCGCCCCTTTTGCCAGCAGGAAGCAGCTAGAGATGTCGTCGCCCAGTACCCCCAAAGATTTGGGTCCATATCTCTTCAGGGGGGCAAATGTTAGGTAGCTATGCTAGGGACTGGGGCATCCGTTATGCATGCCCATAGGGCCAAGATAAGAGCCCAGTTAGGAGAGGCACCCTGTGCATGCTCAGAGGTCCAGATTTCTGGCCATGAAGGGGAGGTCACCTGGGTGGTTCCTGTACCTGGATTGACCAATCTAGGCCATGTAAATTCAATGCAGCCACTGGGGTCGGCCAGACTTGCCCACCACGCCTCCCTACGCTCATAAAACTCTCTTGAGTGCAGACCAGGCTTCTGCATGATTTCTCTCTCACTCAGGAAGGCTCTTTGGAGGCAGCTGTGCTGCACATGAGTGGCTGGTGGATACTGTTCAGATGCATGGCTTTCTGCTTGCAAGGGTTTTTGTCTCAGCTGACTGTAAGGGAGGAGGTAGTACGTCTGGATCACAGAGTATCCATGTCCACAAACGAGGCTGCTCATTCCACAGTCCTGGAAGTGCTTTATGAAAACCCTCTGCTTTGCAATGTCATTCTTTGTAGATTAGAGTGGGAGGGGCTGGGACCAAGGTATGCTGCCTCTTACTCCCAGTTGCAGGTTTCTGGATGCTGATTGTATCTCTTACAGCATCAGTTAGTGGGCTTGTTGTCTGCCTCAGGCTTTGTTCACGGAGATCCTCCAGCTAGTTGGTGGTGTGTGCGCATGAGCAGAGACTTCCTGCCAATCCCCCATGAGTAGTAGAGCTCCCATGGTGTGGACTCCATGAAAGCCTTGCCCCAGGCAGCATGCTTACAAAGGAGGGTGGGCCCTGCAGGACAGAGGACCATTCCCCCTGTGGAATGGCCTCAGAGATCCACCTCCCTCTCTGGCCAGCTGCTGGGGCTGTGGGTCCTAAGCATCATGGCTGACTCAATAATAGACACAGGGTGAGGCGACTCCAGTAGCTGTTTTGACTGGTCTAATCCAGCCTGAGATCATCCTTGCATGAGCCCCTGCCAAGATTATTTTTGTTTCTTTTATGATCTTTTCATTAGTGGCTCCTACAACACTAACCACCATCCATAAATACATCATCTGTTTGAAGCCCATCTGTACATTAATTGCCCTCCTTATTCACAAAATATCCACTCTCCACCCAAGCCCCTGGCCTCAGCTCCTCATTTTTCCCCCCTCAATGCCCGCCACCCATCCCTCATCAATCCTTGGATATGTACTAATTCTTTTGTCATATTTTCACCCACCTTTCTTTTGAGGTCAATGAAGAACCTTGTAATCAGTTCCCACTTTCCATCCTGCCCTTCCTCCACCCTCCCAGTATCTCCACTCATAACACTGGTAAAGGGCCCATCCACTCTGGATTCCCCGTGTTTGAAATTCCTATCGGTACTAGAATACCTTCTCTAGTTTGGCCAGATTAGTATGGTAGAACTGGGATCATGATAGTGGGGCAAGAGAAAGCATTAAGAACTAGAGGAAAGTTGTGTTTCATCTTTGCTGTCTCATACCCTGTATTCTTTAATCTCCACTCTGAGATCCTTCTGTAAGGGGATGTCCAGTGCACTGCAAATAGGTTTTGGGTCTATACCCGGCAGTCCCCTCTCATTCTCCATGATAAGATTTTTTTGTTCTCATGATACCTGTTGCCTTATCCCTTTAAAACTTTGTGATCACACAGGCTGGTATGCTTTCTCCATGTGGGCTCTGTTGCTTCAGAGCCAGATGGCTGTTTCTTTACCCTCAGGCCTTTAAGACCCCACACGCTATATCTTTAGGTAGCTGGACACCATCGGCTTTCTTCACCACATTTGCTTATGCAGCCGCTTTGTGGTCAGTGATTGTGTAGGGAAGGTGAGCATCTTAGAATGCCAATTTAATAGAACAGTGTTATTGCAATGAGGGAGTCCTTGAGCGGAGGCCCTATGTCCATCTGCTACCTTAATACTAAATCTATAAACATATGGACATAGATCTATTTCCCCATGCCCCTTTGTAAATATATGTACATATGTACATGCCTTTATTTAGACGTCTATAACTGGCCCTTGCTTCCCAGCTCACTCTTCTATACTCTTTGATTTTCCTCTTGTGCCCACTGACATGCTCAGTCTTCCTTTGGGTTTCAGTAATTCCTCTTGGTTACATTACCTTTGATCACGCCCTACCAGGCCTCCTACATCCCCCTCACTATCGTTTTCCATCACTTGTTGTACCCTTGTCTCTGGGTTTCTTTACAGCACTTCCTTTCCCCCCACCGTGCTCACTCCCATGCCCAATGGAAAGGGCCGGTCACATGTTTACTCCTCCAGATTGTTCATCCAGCCTCTCTTAATTAGACAGACCTGTAAAGGTAATAACATGCACAAAACAAGACTGAGCTAAACCAAGCAGCAAAAAGAAAAAAAAACAAACAAAAATGAAAACAAAACCCAACCCAAATCCAATGACACTAAAAGAAAACAACACTAACCAGAAAGAAAAGTACAAGGACTGTGTGGTGAACTTTAGGAGTGTTTTCCAGTCCAGTCTGTGGGGGCACCGAACCCTGACCACAAAGTCCACCTTTGGCATTCCCCGGGGACTTTGATGCTCCGTTTTCTTACTCTTCCGCTGCACTCTCTTAGTGTCATGCATCGAAGTGGCAGGATCAGTTCGGGCGCAGTTCCCACACTGTGTGTCCAGTGTTGTCCCCTCTAAGGCTATGGGTCTTTGAGGGACGTTTCTCATCGTGGGGCTGCCCATGTGGTCTTCTCTGTGGATTGGCTTCTCTGATTGGGAACATCATCCTCAAGGGGCCAGGGTGTGCTCCATTCTCCCCTCCTCCCCCTTGTTCTGCCCTGTGTTCACTGATCAGATATGTCCCTCTCCGCGAGCTGCAGATCCGGTGCCATCCTGTGAAATACAATCTTTTGGGGCTGCAAGGATGTGGGGGGGTGGGTATCAGCTCAGATCTTTTGAGAGTCCAGGAGATATTGACTTCTCGATGGGCACAGTTCTGTGGGGCACCGTGCTCTTGGTCCAGACGCTGGTTGTGAATATGACTTTGTTGTTAACCAGTTGTGTGTCTCTGGGTCAACTCCCGTGTGTTTTTGAGTGAGTTTTCTAATCTGCAAAGTAAATGTACAGGATTATCCAGACTCCCATGTCAGCAAGTTATCGAGAGGGGTTAATCAGAGACTGTTTCATATAGTGTGTACCTGCGCGCCGCATTCTAGACCTGCGATGGCAATTATGAGCTCAGGATAGAGATGGTGTCCAGCAGGTAACATACGTGGCTCCATATTGAAACAGGAAGCCCACTGTGGAGATTTGGTCCTTCTGTTGATGGCCACCGGCCACCTAGTCTTCTCCTGCTATAACTGCTTCACTGGCTCAGCAGCTGAGCCAGAAGCCAGTGATATCATAACCAGGTGGCTAACTGGGCCAAAGGGCTGATAGATATTTGTTATTTTGTTGTCTTGGGAAACCCACCTACCCTCCATGCAAACCTTCTGGTGTGAGTTATCTGTGGAAGGAATCATAGGCTCACAGTAATTCACATCTTTCTTCTTGAAATTGTGCCCATATTCCTTTCTGAACCTGACAAGGTGGCCCCTGTGTCCACCAAGAAATTTACTGCCTGGCCTCCTACTTGGAGAGTTAGCCTGGGCTTTTGGCGGCGAAGTGAAACAGAGCCCTGACCCCTTCATTGAGCTTCTTCAAGCATTATTGTCTCTTGCTTGGGTCTTTCTACGTGCAGATGAGGCCCATCCACTCTAGTGGAGGGTCGTGCACCTCTCCTCGGGTTTTCAAGGCACTGATTTTTCCAGTGTCCTTCTTTCCTGCAGTAGGCACATTGGTCCTTCCCCATGGCTTGGCGGTGCCCACAGGTTAGTCTCTCCGTGAGTGGGCCATGCTCTCCTTTTCCTGAGTCTCTGGGGTCTCTCATGGCAATTCCTAGTATTTTAGCTAGCTTCTTTGTCTCTGTCGTGCTAGGGTCATCTCTGTTGTTATACACTCAATGAGCCACTTGTACCAAATCGCTAAGATTTTTCCCTTCAAACCCTTCCCACTTCTTTGTCATGTCTGAGGCAGACTGACTGAGTAATAAAGGCAATACTTATTGCCCTCCTGTTTTCAGTGCCTCCGGGCCGTTAGGGGTATAAAGCCCGTAGGCTTCCCTCAGCCACTCTAGAAAGGCAGGCGGATATTCTCTTATAGGAACCTGAAAATTCTCACTGACCTTAGATAAATTCATAGGTTTCCTAGCTCTTCTGCAGAGGGTCATGTAAGAGCAATGGTTGATACCTGGTAAAGTCCTCTGGGCCTTGCTAGGAATTGAGATCCCACATTGTTGGTGTAGTGGCCAAAAGAGTTTCTCCCAAGTGGGGAGTGCCCGCTCGCTGACCATCAGGTTCACTGACTGCTTACTGGGCCTCTGTCTGGAAGGGCTACCCTCCTCCGTTGTGAACAGCACCTGGAGAAGTTGTTGGCAAGCATTCCAGGTGGGCTGATGAGTATGGAAGTCATACCAGTACTAGTGTGTGTGGGGGGGGGCTGCTTGTTAGGGGTGGGGGTGAGTTTGGGGGGCCGGTGGGGGAGGGAGTGACTCAATAAGGGCCTGTTAGAAGTTTTCTATTTCTGGACCCTAGAAACCTTATAGGGCGGGGGTTGAAAGAAAGGGTTTGAAGCCAGCTCTCCCACTCCCAGAGTTCTCCTGCAAAATGGGATAAAGCCGATTAGGGGAGAGTGATGGGGAGGGGAGGGGAGGGGAGGTGTGGGGGAGGGGTGAGGGAGGGGAGGGGTGGGGGAGGGTGATGTGGAGGGATGGCCTCCACCTATGTGGTTTTGGGAACTTGGACCGTTTGTTTTTCCGGTCCTTCCATGTTTCCTGAAACCTTGGAAACAAGGGCCCTTTCTTTGCGGGAGGGAGTAAGTCTTTTATATTTGCAGGCTTCTTAGTGGCAATGTCAGCCCACACTTGAAGTAACGGGATCAGATCGGGATATCCTGGTTCCCTTTAAACATAACTATGAACTCTTAGTAATAGGGGGTGGGAAAACTAGTCTTGCGTGGGTCAATCAGGGACTCCTTCTGCCCCATCACTTTTAAACAAATTGTAGAGTCTCCAAGCTTTTGGGTTGAAACCACATCCTCTTGGTGAATGCCGAGAGCAGGGGTCCTCAAACTACAACCTGTGGGCCACATGCAGACAGCCGAGGACGTTGATCCTTTCTGCCGGGTGTATGTGCCCCATTTATTTTTTTTTTTGAACTTCAAATCAAGATGTGCAGTGTGCACATGAATTTGTTCGTAATATTTGTTTTTTTAAACTATAGTCTTTCCTTCAAAAGGCCTGAGGGATAGTGAACTGGCCCCCTGGGTAAACAGTTTAAAGACCCCTGCCCTAAGGTATCCTGGACTTAGGGGTTATTAATCTCCCAGCCCTGAAACATCCCTGAACATTCTACCCGTTGTAGGAGGCACCATGGGAATTTGGACCCCGGGTAATTTACAAGCCTTTACTCCAATTGAACCCAAGAAAATTCAAAATGGCTTAGGCAGTTACTCTATTTTGGTCACTTTTGACTCGTCCTGCACTAGCCCATTATTTCCATTTAACTCTATAACGCGAAGCATGATGTTTTCATAACATTAAAAATGTATATATTAATACATATATATATATATATATTTATAACTATGAAAGTCCACAACAAAAAGAAAATTTTTTCCCAAAATTAAAATTGAAGCGTTATAGGGTTAAAAAGAAGGATGGGTCTTATCAGCGGGTCCAAGACCTTAGCATCATAAATGAATCAGTGATCCGACTGCACCTAGTAGTGCCCAAACCTGTGCCCTCCTAGGGGAAAGTGTGAATGCTTTTATCCCTCTTCCTGTACTTCCAATGAACAAACACACATGTCTGGTAATCCTAAGATTATTTTTGTTTCCTGTGACACTCACCTAATTTCAAGGCCACTGCCACCTCACAAGCTTAGCCTTGTCGTAGTCAAACTGTTCACCTTTTAGACCGTTTGTTTTTCTCAGAAGTTATCGGGTGATTAAAGCTTCTGAACCAAGTGTGCCAGGTCCACGACTACCATCTCCTGGACCACCTCAACCTTATCCATCCTGGATAAAGTTGCCCTCAATGGACAACCCCTCCCAGCAGTGTAGGAAGGGTATGGACCCAAAGCCCCACCTCGCCCCTTTTGCCAGCAGGAAGCAGCTAGAGATGTCGTCGCCCAGTACCCCCAAAGATTTGGGTCCATATCTCTTCAGGGGGGCAAATGTTAGGTAGCTATGCTAGGGACTGGGGCATCCGTTATGCATGCCCATAGGGCCAAGATATAAGAGCCCAGTTAGGAGAGGCACCCTGTGCATGCTCAGAGGTCCAGATTTCTGGCCATGAAGGGGAGGTCACCTGGGTGGTTCCTGTACCTGGATTGACCAATCTAGGCCATGTAAATTCAATTCAGCCACTGGGGTCGGCCAGACTTGCCCACCACGCCTCCCTACGCTCATAAAACTCTCTTGAGTGCAGACCAGGCTTCTGCATGATTTCTCTCTCACTCAGGAAGGCTCTTTGGAGGCAGCTGTGCTGCACATGAGTGGCTGGTGGATACTGTTCAGATGCATGGCTTTCTGCTTGCAAGGGTTTTTGTCTCAGCTGACTGTAAGGGAGGAGGTAGTACGTCTGGATCACAGAGTATCCATGTCCACAAACGAGGCTGCTCATTCCACAGTCCTGGAAGTGCTTTATGAAAACCCTCTGCTTTGCAATGTCACTCTTTGTAGATTAGAGTGGGAGGGGCTGGGACCAAGGTATGCTGCCTCTTACTCCCAGTTGCAGGTTTCTGGATGCTGATTGTATCTCTTACAGCATCAGTTAGTGGGCTTGTTGTCTGCCTCAGGCTTTGTTCACGGAGATCCTCCAGCTAGTTGGTGGTGTGTGCGCATGAGCAGAGACTTCCTGCCAATCCCCCATGAGTAGTAGAGCTCCCATGGTGTGGACTCCATGAAAGCCTTGCCCCAGGCAGCATGCTTACAAAGGAGGGTGGGCCCTGCAGGACAGAGGACCATTCCCCCTGTGGAATGGCCTCAGAGATCCACCTCCCTCTCTGGCCAGCTGCTGGGGCTGTGGGTCCTAAGCATCATGGCTGACTCAATAATAGACACAGGGTGAGGCGACTCCAGTAGCTGTTTTGACTGGTCTAATCCAGCCTGAGATCATCCTTGCATGAGCCCCTGCCAAGATTATTTTTGTTTCTTTTATGATCTTTTCATTAGTGGCTCCTACAACACTAACCACCATCCATAAATACATCATCTGTTTGAAGCCCATCTGTACATTAATTGCCCTCCTTATTCACAAAATATCCACTCTCCACCCAAGCCCCTGGCCTCAGCTCCTCATTTTTCCCCCCTCAATGCCCGCCACCCATCCCTCATCAATCCTTGGAAATGTACTAATTCTTTTGTCATATTTTCACCCACCTTTCTTTTGAGGTCAATGAAGATCCTTGTAATCGGTTCCCACTTTCCATCCTGCCCTTCCTCCACCCTCCCAGTATCTCCACTCATAACACTGGTAAAGGGCCCATCCACTCTGGATTCCCCGTGTTTGAAATTCCTATCGGTACTAGAATACCTTCTCTAGTTTGGCCAGATTAGTATGGTAGAACTGGGATCATGATAGTGGGGCAAGAGAAAGCATTAAGAACTAGAGGAAAGTTGTGTTTCATCTTTGCTGTCTCATACCCTGTATTCTTTAATCTCCACTCTGAGATCCTTCTGTAAGGGGATGTCCAGTGCACTGCAAATAGGTTTTGGGTCTATACCCGGCAGTCCCCTCTCATTCTCCATGATAAGATTTTTTTGTTCTCATGATACCTGTTGCCTTATCCCTTTAAAACTTTGTGATCACACAGGCTGGTATGCTTTCTCCATGTGGGCTCTGTTGCTTCAGAGCCAGATGGCTGTTTCTTTACCCTCAGGCCTTTAAGACCCCACACGCTATATCTTTAGGTAGCTGGACACCATCGGCTTTCTTCACCACATTTGCTTATGCAGCCGCTTTGTGGTCAGTGATTGTGTAGGGAAGGTGAGCATCTTAGAATGCCAATTTAATAGAACAGTGTTATTGCAATGAGGGAGTCCTTGAGCGGAGGCCCTATGTCCATCTGCTACCTTAATACTAAATCTATAAACATATGGACATAGATCTATTTCCCCATGCCCCTTTGTAAATATATGTACATATGTACATGCCTTTATTTAGACGTCTATAACTGGCCCTTGCTTCCCAGCTCACTCTTCTATACTCTTTGATTTTCCTCTTGTGCCCACTGTCATGCTCAGTCTTCCTTTGGGTTTCAGTAATTCCTCTTGGTTACATTACCTTTGATCACGCCCTACCAGGCCTCCTACATCCCCCTCACTATCGTTTTCCATCACTTGTTGTACCCTTGTCTCTGGGTTTCTTTACAGCACTTCCTTTCCCCCCACCGTGCTCACTCCCATGCCCAATGGAAAGGGCCGGTCACATGTTTACTCCTCCAGATTGTTCATCCAGCCTCTCTTAATTAGACAGACCTGTAAAGGTAATAACATGCACAAAACAAGACTGAGCTAAACCAAGCAGCAAAAAGAAAAAAAAAAACAAACAAAAATGAAAACAAAACCCAACCCAAATCCAATGACACTAAAAGAAAACAACACTAACCAGAAAGAAAAGTACAAGGACTGTGTGGTGAACTTTAGGAGTGTTTTCCAGTCCAGTCTGTGGGGGCACCGAACCCTGACCACAAAGTCCACCTTTGGCATTCCCCGGGGACTTTGATGCTCCGTTTTCTTACTCTTCCGCTGCACTCTCTTAGTGTCATGCATCGAAGTGGCAGGATCAGTTCGGGCGCAGTTCCCACACTGTGTGTCCAGTGTTGTCCCCTCTAAGGCTATGGGTCTTTGAGGGACGTTTCTCATCGTGGGGCTGCCCATGTGGTCTTCTCTGTGGATTGGCTTCTCTGATTGGGAACATCATCCTCAAGGTGTATTGGGCCAGGGTGTGCTCCATTCTCCCCTCCTCCCCCTTGTTCTGCCCTGTGTTCACTGATCAGATATGTCCCTCTCCGCGAGCTGCAGATCCGGTGCCATCCTGTGAAATACAATCTTTTGGGGCTGCAAGGATGTGGGGGGGTGGGTATCAGCTCAGATCTTTTGAGAGTCCAGGAGATATTGACTTCTCGATGGGCACAGTTCTGTGGGGCACCGTGCTCTTGGTCCAGACGCTGGTTGTGAATATGACTTTGTTGTTAACCAGTTGTGTGTCTCTGGGTCAACTCCCGTGTGTTTTTGAGTGAGTTTTCTAATCTGCAAAGTAAATGTACAGGATTATCCAGACTCCCATGTCAGCAAGTTATCGAGAGGGGTTAATCAGAGACTGTTTCATATAGTGTGTACCTGCGCGCCGCATTCTAGACCTGCGATGGCAATTATGAGCTCAGGATAGAGATGGTGTCCAGCAGGTAACATACGTGGCTCCATATTGAAACAGGAAGCCCACTGTGGAGATTTGGTCCTTCTGTTGATGGCCACCGGCCACCTAGTCTTCTCCTGCTATAACTGCTTCACTGGCTCAGCAGCTGAGCCAGAAGCCAGTGATATCATAACCAGGTGGCTAACTGGGCCAAAGGGCTGATAGATATTTGTTATTTTGTTGTCTTGGGAAACCCACCTACCCTTCATGCAAACCTTCTGGTGTGAGTTATCTGTGGAAGGAATCATAGGCTCACAGTAATTCACATCTTTCTTCTTGAAAATGTGCCCATATTCCTTTCTGAACCTGACAAGGTGGCCCCTGTGTCCACCAAGAAATTTACTGCCTGGCCTCCTACTTGGAGAGTTAGCCTGGGCTTTTGGCGGCGAAGTGAAACAGAGCCCTGACCCCTTCATTGAGCTTCTTCAAGCATTATTGTCTCTTGCTTGGGTCTTTCTACGTGCAGATGAGGCCCATCCACTCTAGTGGAGGGTCGTGCACCTCTCCTCGGGTTTTCAAGGCACTGATTTTTCCAGTGTCCTTCTTTCCTGCAGTAGGCACATTGGTCCTTCCCCATGGCTTGGCGGTGCCCACAGGTTAGTCTCTCCGTGAGTGGGCCATGCTCTCCTTTTCCTGAGTCTCTGGGGTCTCTCATGGCAATTCCTAGTATTTTAGCTAGCTTCTTTGTCTCTGTCGTGCTAGGGTCATCTCTGTTGTTATACACTCAATGAGCCACTTGTACCAAATCGCTAAGATTTTTCCCTTCAAACCCTTCCCACTTCTTTGTCATGTCTGAGGCAGACTGACTGAGTAATAAAGGCAATACTTATTGCCCTCCTGTTTTCAGTGCCTCCGGGCCGTTAGGGGTATAAAGCCCGTAGGCTTCCCTCAGCCACTCTAGAAAGGCAGGCGGATATTCTCTTATAGGAACCTGAAAATTCTCACTGACCTTAGATAAATTCATAGGTTTCCTAGCTCTTCTGCAGAGGGTCATGTAAGAGCAATGGTTGATACCTGGTAAAGTCCTCTGGGCCTTGCTAGGAATTGAGATCCCACATTGTTGGTGTAGTGGCCAAAAGAGTTTCTCCCAAGTGGGGAGTGCCCGCTCGCTGACCATCAGGTTCACTGACTGCTTACTGGGCCTCTGTCTGGAAGGGCTACCCTCCTCCGTTGTGAACAGCACCTGGAGAAGTTGTTGGCAAGCATTCCAGGTGGGCTGATGAGTATGGAAGTCATACCAGTACTAGTGTGTGTGGGGGGCTGCTTGTTAGGGGTGGGGGTGAGTTTGGGGGGCCGGTGGGGGAGGGAGTGACTCAATAAGGGCCTGTTAGAAGTTTTCTATTTCTGGACCCTAGAAACCTTATAGGGCGGGGGTTGAAAGAAAGGGTTTGAAGCCAGCTCTCCCACTCCCAGAGTTCTCCTGCAAAATGGGATAAAGCCGATTAGGGGAGGGTGATGGGGAGGGGAGGGGAGGGGAGGTGTGGGGGAGGGGTGAGGGAGGGGAGGGGTGGGGGAGGGTGATGTGGAGGGATGGCCTCCACCTATGTGGTTTTGGGAACTTGGACCGTTTGTTTTTCCGGTCCTTCCATGTTTCCTGAAACCTTGGAAACAAGGGCCCTTTCTTTGCGGGAGGGAGTAAGTCTTTTATATTTGCAGGCTTCTTAGTGGCAATGTCAGCCCACACTTGAAGTAACGGGATCAGATCGGGATATCCTGGTTCCCTTTAAACATAACTATGAACTCTTAGTAATAGGGGGTGGGAAAACTAGTCTTGCGAGGGTCAATCAGGGACTCCTTCTGCCCCATCACTTTTAAACAAATTGTAGAGTCTCCAAGCTTTTGGGTTGAAACCACATCCTCTTGGTGAATGCCGAGAGCAGGGGTCCTCAAACTACAACCTGTGGGCCACATGCAGACAGCCGAGGACGTTGATCCTTTCTGCCGGGTGTATGTGCCCCATTTATTTTTTTTTTTGAACTTCAAATCAAGATGTGCAGTGTGCACATGAATTTGTTCGTAATATTTGTTTTTTTAAACTATAGTCTTTCCTTCAAAAGGCCTGAGGGATAGTGAACTGGCCCCCTGGGTAAACAGTTTAAAGACCCCTGCCCTAAGGTATCCTGGACTTAGGGGTTATTAATCTCCCAGCCCTGAAACATCCCTGAACATTCTACCCGTTGTAGGAGGCACCATGGGAATTTGGACCCCGGGTAATTTACAAGCCTTTACTCCAATTGAACCCAAGAAAATTCAAAATGGCTTAGGCAGTTACTCTATTTTGGTCACTTTTGACTCGTCCTGCACTAGCCCATTATTTCCATTTAACTCTATAACGCGAAGCATGATGTTTTCATAACATTAAAAATGTATATATTAATACATATATATATATATATTTATAACTATGAAAGTCCACAACAAAAAGAAAATTTTTTCCCAAAATTAAAATTGAAGCGTTATAGGGTTAAAAAGAAGGATGGGTCTTATCAGCGGGTCCAAGACCTTAGCATCATAAATGAATCAGTGATCCGACTGCACCTAGTAGTGCCCAAACCTGTGCCCTCCTAGGGGAAAGTGTGAATGCTTTTATCCCTCTTCCTGTACTTCCAATGAACAAACACACATGTCTGGTAATCCTAAGATTATTTTTGTTTCCTGTGACACTCACCTAATTTCAAGGCCACTGCCACCTCACAAGCTTAGCCTTGTCGTAGTCAAACTGTTCACCTTTTAGACCGTTTGTTTTTCTCAGAAGTTATCGGGTGATTAAAGCTTCTGAACCAAGTGTGCCAGGTCCACGACTACCATCTCCTGGACCACCTCAACCTTATCCATCCTGGATAAAGTTGCCCTCAATGGACAACCCCTCCCAGCAGTGTAGGAAGGGTATGGACCCAAAGCCCCACCTCGCCCCTTTTGCCAGCAGGAAGCAGCTAGAGATGTCGTCGCCCAGTACCCCCAAATATTTGGGTCCATATCTCTTCAGGGGGGCAAATGTTAGGTAGCTATGCTAGGGACTGGGGCATCCGTTATGCATGCCCATAGGGCCAAGATAAGAGCCCAGTTAGGAGAGGCACCCTGTGCATGCTCAGAGGTCCAGATTTCTGGCCATGAAGGGGAGGTCACCTGGGTGGTTCCTGTACCTGGATTGACCAATCTAGGCCATGTAAATTCAATTCAGCCACTGGGGTCGGCCAGACTTGCCCACCACGCCTCCCTACGCTCATAAAACTCTCTTGAGTGCAGACCAGGCTTCTGCATGATTTCTCTCTCACTCAGGAAGGCTCTTTGGAGGCAGCTGTGCTGCACATGAGTGGCTGGTGGATACTGTTCAGATGCATGGCTTTCTGCTTGCAAGGGTTTTTGTCTCAGCTGACTGTAAGGGAGGAGGTAGTACGTCTGGATCACAGAGTATCCATGTCCACAAACGAGGCTGCTCATTCCACAGTCCTGGAAGTGCTTTATGAAAACCCTCTGCTTTGCAATGTCACTCTTTGTAGATTAGAGTGGGAGGGGCTGGGACCAAGGTATGCTGCCTCTTACTCCCAGTTGCAGGTTTCTGGATGCTGATTGTATCTCTTACAGCATCAGTTAGTGGGCTTGTTGTCTGCCTCAGGCTTTGTTCACGGAGATCCTCCAGCTAGTTGGTGGTGTGTGCGCATGAGCAGAGACTTCCTGCCAATCCCCCATGAGTAGTAGAGCTCCCATGGTGTGGACTCCATGAAAGCCTTGCCCCAGGCAGCATGCTTACAAAGGAGGGTGGGCCCTGCAGGACAGAGGACCATTCCCCCTGTGGAATGGCCTCAGAGATCCACCTCCCTCTCTGGCCAGCTGCTGGGGCTGTGGGTCCTAAGCATCATGGCTGACTCAATAATAGACACAGGGTGAGGCGACTCCAGTAGCTGTTTTGACTGGTCTAATCCAGCCTGAGATCATCCTTGCATGAGCCCCTGCCAAGATTATTTTTGTTTCTTTTATGATCTTTTCATTAGTGGCTCCTACAACACTAACCACCATCCATAAATACATCATCTGTTTGAAGCCCATCTGTACATTAATTGCCCTCCTTATTCACAAAATATCCACTCTCCACCCAAGCCCCTGGCCTCAGCTCCTCATTTTTCCCCCCTCAATGCCCGCCACCCATCCCTCATCAATCCTTGGAAATGTACTAATTCTTTTGTCATATTTTCACCCACCTTTCTTTTGAGGTCAATGAAGATCCTTGTAATCGGTTCCCACTTTCCATCCTGCCCTTCCTCCACCCTCCCAGTATCTCCACTCATAACACTGGTAAAGGGCCCATCCACTCTGGATTCCCCGTGTTTGAAATTCCTATCGGTACTAGAATACCTTCTCTAGTTTGGCCAGATTAGTATGGTAGAACTGGGATCATGATAGTGGGGCAAGAGAAAGCATTAAGAACTAGAGGAAAGTTGTGTTTCATCTTTGCTGTCTCATACCCTGTATTCTTTAATCTCCACTCTGAGATCCTTCTGTAAGGGGATGTCCAGTGCACTGCAAATAGGTTTTGGGTCTATACCCGGCAGTCCCCTCTCATTCTCCATGATAAGATTTTTTTGTTCTCATGATACCTGTTGCCTTATCCCTTTAAAACTTTGTGATCACACAGGCTGGTATGCTTTCTCCATGTGGGCTCTGTTGCTTCAGAGCCAGATGGCTGTTTCTTTACCCTCAGGCCTTTAAGACCCCACACGCTATATCTTTAGGTAGCTGGACACCATCGGCTTTCTTCACCACATTTGCTTATGCAGCCGCTTTGTGGTCAGTGATTGTGTAGGGAAGGTGAGCATCTTAGAATGCCAATTTAATAGAACAGTGTTATTGCAATGAGGGAGTCCTTGAGCGGAGGCCCTATGTCCATCTGCTACCTTAATACTAAATCTATAAACATATGGACATAGATCTATTTCCCCATGCCCCTTTGTAAATATATGTACATATGTACATGCCTTTATTTAGACGTCTATAACTGGCCCTTGCTTCCCAGCTCACTCTTCTATACTCTTTGATTTTCCTCTTGTGCCCACTGACATGCTCAGTCTTCCTTTGGGTTTCAGTAATTCCTCTTGGTTACATTACCTTTGATCACGCCCTACCAGGCCTCCTACATCCCCCTCACTATCGTTTTCCATCACTTGTTGTACCCTTGTCTCTGGGTTTCTTTACAGCACTTCCTTTCCCCCCACCGTGCTCACTCCCATGCCCAATGGAAAGGGCCGGTCACATGTTTACTCCTCCAGATTGTTCATCCAGCCTCTCTTAATTAGACAGACCTGTAAAGGTAATAACATGCACAAAACAAGACTGAGCTAAACCAAGCAGCAAAAAGAAAAAAAAAACAAACAAAAATGAAAACAAAACCCAACCCAAATCCAATGACACTAAAAGAAAACAACACTAACCAGAAAGAAAAGTACAAGGACTGTGTGGTGAACTTTAGGAGTGTTTTCCAGTCCAGTCTGTGGGGGCACCGAACCCTGACCACAAAGTCCACCTTTGGCATTCCCCGGGGACTTTGATGCTCCGTTTTCTTACTCTTCCGCTGCACTCTCTTAGTGTCATGCATCGAAGTGGCAGGATCAGTTCGGGCGCAGTTCCCACACTGTGTGTCCAGTGTTGTCCCCTCTAAGGCTATGGGTCTTTGAGGGACGTTTCTCATCGTGGGGCTGCCCATGTGGTCTTCTCTGTGGATTGGCTTCTCTGATTGGGAACATCATCCTCAAGGTGTATTGGGCCAGGGTGTGCTCCATTCTCCCCTCCTCCCCCTTGTTCTGCCCTGTGTTCACTGATCAGATATGTCCCTCTCCGCGAGCTGCAGATCCGGTGCCATCCTGTGAAATACAATCTTTTGGGGCTGCAAGGATGTGGGGGGGTGGGTATCAGCTCAGATCTTTTGAGAGTCCAGGAGATATTGACTTCTCGATGGGCACAGTTCTGTGGGGCACCGTGCTCTTGGTCCAGACGCTGGTTGTGAATATGACTTTGTTGTTAACCAGTTGTGTGTCTCTGGGTCAACTCCCGTGTGTTTTTGAGTGAGTTTTCTAATCTGCAAAGTAAATGTACAGGATTATCCAGACTCCCATGTCAGCAAGTTATCGAGAGGGGTTAATCAGAGACTGTTTCATATAGTGTGTACCTGCGCGCCGCATTCTAGACCTGCGATGGCAATTATGAGCTCAGGATAGAGATGGTGTCCAGCAGGTAACATACGTGGCTCCATATTGAAACAGGAAGCCCACTGTGGAGATTTGGTCCTTCTGTTGATGGCCACCGGCCACCTAGTCTTCTCCTGCTATAACTGCTTCACTGGCTCAGCAGCTGAGCCAGAAGCCAGTGATATCATAACCAGGTGGCTAACTGGGCCAAAGGGCTGATAGATATTTGTTATTTTGTTGTCTTGGGAAACCCACCTACCCTCCATGCAAACCTTCTGGTGTGAGTTATCTGTGGAAGGAATCATAGGCTCACAGTAATTCACATCTTTCTTCTTGAAAATGTGCCCATATTCCTTTCTGAACCTGACAAGGTGGCCCCTGTGTCCACCAAGAAATTTACTGCCTGGCCTCCTACTTGGAGAGTTAGCCTGGGCTTTTGGCGGCGAAGTGAAACAGAGCCCTGACCCCTTCATTGAGCTTCTTCAAGCATTATTGTCTCTTGCTTGGGTCTTTCTACGTGCAGATGAGGCCCATCCACTCTAGTGGAGGGTCGTGCACCTCTCCTCGGGTTTTCAAGGCACTGATTTTTCCAGTGTCCTTCTTTCCTGCAGTAGGCACATTGGTCCTTCCCCATGGCTTGGCGGTGCCCACAGGTTAGTCTCTCCGTGAGTGGGCCATGCTCTCCTTTTCCTGAGTCTCTGGGGCCTCTCATGGCAATTCCTAGTATTTTAGCTAGCTTCTTTGTCTCTGTCGTGCTAGGGTCATCTCTGTTGTTATACACTCAATGAGCCACTTGTACCAAATCGCTAAGATTTTTCCCTTCAAACCCTTCCCACTTCTTTGTCATGTCTGAGGCAGACTGACTGAGTAATAAAGGCAATACTTATTGCCCTCCTGTTTTCAGTGCCTCCGGGCCGTTAGGGGTATAAAGCCCGTAGGCTTCCCTCAGCCACTCTAGAAAGGCAGGCGGATATTCTCTTATAGGAACCTGAAAATTCTCACTGACCTTAGATAAATTCATAGGTTTCCTAGCTCTTCTGCAGAGGGTCATGTAAGAGCAATGGTTGATACCTGGTAAAGTCCTCTGGGCCTTGCTAGGAATTGAGATCCCACATTGTTGGTGTAGTGGCCAAAAGAGTTTCTCCCAAGTGGGGAGTGCCCGCTCGCTGACCATCAGGTTCACTGACTGCTTACTGGGCCTCTGTCTGGAAGGGCTACCCTCCTCCGTTGTGAACAGCACCTGGAGAAGTTGTTGGCAAGCATTCCAGGTGGGCTGATGAGTATGGAAGTCATACCAGTACTAGTGTGTGTAGGGGGCTGCTTGTTAGGGGTGGGGGTGAGTTTGGGGGGCCGGTGGGGGAGGGAGTGACTCAATAAGGGCCTGTTAGAAGTTTTCTATTTCTGGACCCTAGAAACCTTATAGGGCGGGGGTTGAAAGAAAGGGTTTGAAGCCAGCTCTCCCACTCCCAGAGTTCTCCTGCAAAATGGGATAAAGCCGATTAGGGGAGAGTGATGGGGAGGGGAGGGGAGGGGAGGTGTGGGGGAGGGGTGAGGGAGGGGAGGGGTGGGGGAGGGTGATGTGGAGGGATGGCCTCCACCTATGTGGTTTTGGGAACTTGGACCGTTTGTTTTTCCGGTCCTTCCATGTTTCCTGAAACCTTGGAAACAAGGGCCCTTTCTTTGCGGGAGGGAGTAAGTCTTTTATATTTGCAGGCTTCTTAGTGGCAATGTCAGCCCACACTTGAAGTAACGGGATCAGATCGGGATATCCTGGTTCCCTTTAAACATAACTATGAACTCTTAGTAATAGGGGGTGGGAAAACTAGTCTTGCGAGGGTCAATCAGGGACTCCTTCTGCCCCATCACTTTTAAACAAATTGTAGAGTCTCCAAGCTTTTGGGTTGAAACCACATCCTCTTGGTGAATGCCGAGAGCAGGGGTCCTCAAACTACAACCTGTGGGCCACATGCAGACAGCCGAGGACGTTGATCCTTTCTGCCGGGTGTATGTGCCCCATTTATTTTTTTTTTTGAACTTCAAATCAAGATGTGCAGTGTGCACATGAATTTGTTCGTAATATTTGTTTTTTTAAACTATAGTCTTTCCTTCAAAAGGCCTGAGGGATAGTGAACTGGCCCCCTGGGTAAACAGTTTAAGGACCCCTGCCCTAAGGTATCCTGGACTTAGGGGTTATTAATCTCCCAGCCCTGAAACATCCCTGAACATTCTACCCGTTGTAGGAGGCACCATGGGAATTTGGACCCCGGGTAATTTACAAGCCTTTACTCCAATTGAACCCACGAAAATTCAAAATGGCTTAGGCATTTACTCTATTTTGGTCACTTTTGACTCGTCATGCACTAGCCCATTATTTCCATTTAACTCTATAACGCGAAGCATGATGTTTTCATAACATTAAAAATGTATATATTAATACATATATATATATATATATTTATAACTATGAAAGTCCACAACAAAAAGAAAATTTTTTCCCAAAATTAAAATTGAAGCGTTATAGGGTTAAAAAGAAGGATGGGTCTTATCAGCGGGTCCAAGACCTTAGCATCATAAATGAATCAGTGATCCGACTGCACCTAGTAGTGCCCAAACCTGTGCCCTCCTAGGGGAAAGTGTGAATGCTTTTATCCCTCTTCCTGTACTTCCAATGAACAAACACACATGTCTGGTAATCCTAAGATTATTTTTGTTTCCTGTGACACTCACCTAATTTCAAGGCCACTGCCACCTCACAAGCTTAGCCTTGTCGTAGTCAAACTGTTCACCTTTTAGACCGTTTGTTTTTCTCAGAAGTTATCGGGTGATTAAAGCTTCTGAACCAAGTGTGCCAGGTCCACGACTACCATCTCCTGGACCACCTCAACCTTATCCATCCTGGATAAAGTTGCCCTCAATGGACAACCCCTCCCAGCAGTGTAGGAAGGGTATGGACCCAAAGCCCCACCTCGCCCCTTTTGCCAGCAGGAAGCAGCTAGAGATGTCGTCGCCCAGTACCCCCAAAGATTTGGGTCCATATCTCTTCAGGGGGGCAAATGTTAGGTAGCTATGCTAGGGACTGGGGCATCCGTTATGCATGCCCATAGGGCCAAGATAAGAGCCCAGTTAGGAGAGGCACCCTGTGCATGCTCAGAGGTCCAGATTTCTGGCCATGAAGGGGAGGTCACCTGGGTGGTTCCTGTACCTGGATTGACCAATCTAGGCCATGTAAATTCAATTCAGCCACTGGGGTCGGCCAGACTTGCCCACCACGCCTCCCTACGCTCATAAAACTCTCTTGAGTGCAGACCAGGCTTCTGCATGATTTCTCTCTCACTCAGGAAGGCTCTTTGGAGGCAGCTGTGCTGCACATGAGTGGCTGGTGGATACTGTTCAGATGCATGGCTTTCTGCTTGCAAGGGTTTTTGTCTCAGCTGACTGTAAGGGAGGAGGTAGTACGTCTGGATCACAGAGTATCCATGTCCACAAACGAGGCTGCTCATTCCACAGTCCTGGAAGTGCTTTATGAAAACCCTCTGCTTTGCAATGTCACTCTTTGTAGATTAGAGTGGGAGGGGCTGGGACCAAGGTATGCTGCCTCTTACTCCCAGTTGCAGGTTTCTGGATGCTGATTGTATCTCTTACAGCATCAGTTAGTGGGCTTGTTGTCTGCCTCAGGCTTTGTTCACGGAGATCCTCCAGCTAGTTGGTGGTGTGTGCGCATGAGCAGAGACTTCCTGCCAATCCCCCATGAGTAGTAGAGCTCCCATGGTGTGGACTCCATGAAAGCCTTGCCCCAGGCAGCATGCTTACAAAGGAGGGTGGGCCCTGCAGGACAGAGGACCATTCCCCCTGTGGAATGGCCTCAGAGATCCACCTCCCTCTCTGGCCAGCTGCTGGGGCTGTGGGTCCTAAGCATCATGGCTGACTCAATAATAGACACAGGGTGAGGCGACTCCAGTAGCTGTTTTGACTGGTCTAATCCAGCCTGAGATCATCCTTGCATGAGCCCCTGCCAAGATTATTTTTGTTTCTTTTATGATCTTTTCATTAGTGGCTCCTACAACACTAACCACCATCCATAAATACATCATCTGTTTGAAGCCCATCTGTACATTAATTGCCCTCCTTATTCACAAAATATCCACTCTCCACCCAAGCCCCTGGCCTCAGCTCCTCATTTTTCCCCCCTCAATGCCCGCCACCCATCCCTCATCAATCCTTGGAAATGTACTAATTCTTTTGTCATATTTTCACCCACCTTTCTTTTGAGGTCAATGAAGATCCTTGTAATCGGTTCCCACTTTCCATCCTGCCCTTCCTCCACCCTCCCAGTATCTCCACTCATAACACTGGTAAAGGGCCCATCCACTCTGGATTCCCCGTGTTTGAAATTCCTATCGGTACTAGAATACCTTCTCTAGTTTGGCCAGATTAGTATGGTAGAACTGGGATCATGATAGTGGGGCAAGAGAAAGCATTAAGAACTAGAGGAAAGTTGTGTTTCATCTTTGCTGTCTCATACCCTGTATTCTTTAATCTCCACTCTGAGATCCTTCTGTAAGGGGATGTCCAGTGCACTGCAAATAGGTTTTGGGTCTATACCCGGCAGTCCCCTCTCATTCTCCATGATAAGATTTTTTTGTTCTCATGATACCTGTTGCCTTATCCCTTTAAAACTTTGTGATCACACAGGCTGGTATGCTTTCTCCATGTGGGCTCTGTTGCTTCAGAGCCAGATGGCTGTTTCTTTACCCTCAGGCCTTTAAGACCCCACACGCTATATCTTTAGGTAGCTGGACACCATCGGCTTTCTTCACCACATTTGCTTATGCAGCCGCTTTGTGGTCAGTGATTGTGTAGGGAAGGTGAGCATCTTAGAATGCCAATTTAATAGAACAGTGTTATTGCAATGAGGGAGTCCTTGAGCGGAGGCCCTATGTCCATCTGCTACCTTAATACTAAATCTATAAACATATGGACATAGATCTATTTCCCCATGCCCCTTTGTAAATATATGTACATATGTACATGCCTTTATTTAGACGTCTATAACTGGCCCTTGCTTCCCAGCTCACTCTTCTATACTCTTTGATTTTCCTCTTGTGCCCACTGACATGCTCAGTCTTCCTTTGGGTTTCAGTAATTCCTCTTGGTTACATTACCTTTGATCACGCCCTACCAGGCCTCCTACATCCCCCTCACTATCGTTTTCCATCACTTGTTGTACCCTTGTCTCTGGGTTTCTTTACAGCACTTCCTTTCCCCCCACCGTGCTCACTCCCATGCCCAATGGAAAGGGCCGGTCACATGTTTACTCCTCCAGATTGTTCATCCAGCCTCTCTTAATTAGACAGACCTGTAAAGGTAATAACATGCACAAAACAAGACTGAGCTAAACCAAGCAGCAAAAAGAAAAAAAAAACAAACAAAAATGAAAACAAAACCCAACCCAAATCCAATGACACTAAAAGAAAACAACACTAACCAGAAAGAAAAGTACAAGGACTGTGTGGTGAACTTTAGGAGTGTTTTCCAGTCCAGTCTGTGGGGGCACCGAACCCTGACCACAAAGTCCACCTTTGGCATTCCCCGGGGACTTTGATGCTCCGTTTTCTTACTCTTCCGCTGCACTCTCTTAGTGTCATGCATCGAAGTGGCAGGATCAGTTCGGGCGCAGTTCCCACACTGTGTGTCCAGTGTTGTCCCCTCTAAGGCTATGGGTCTTTGAGGGACGTTTCTCATCGTGGGGCTGCCCATGTGGTCTTCTCTGTGGATTGGCTTCTCTGATTGGGAACATCATCCTCAAGGTGTATTGGGCCAGGGTGTGCTCCATTCTCCCCTCCTCCCCCTTGTTCTGCCCTGTGTTCACTGATCAGATATGTCCCTCTCCGCGAGCTGCAGATCCGGTGCCATCCTGTGAAATACAATCTTTTGGGGCTGCAAGGATGTGGGGGGGTGGGTATCAGCTCAGATCTTTTGAGAGTCCAGGAGATATTGACTTCTCGATGGGCACAGTTCTGTGGGGCACCGTGCTCTTGGTCCAGACGCTGGTTGTGAATATGACTTTGTTGTTAACCAGTTGTGTGTCTCTGGGTCAACTCCCGTGTGTTTTTGAGTGAGTTTTCTAATCTGCAAAGTAAATGTACAGGATTATCCAGACTCCCATGTCAGCAAGTTATCGAGAGGGGTTAATCAGAGACTGTTTCATATAGTGTGTACCTGCGCGCCACATTCTAGACCTGCGATGGCAATTATGAGCTCAGGATAGAGATGGTGTCCAGCAGGTAACATACGTGGCTCCATATTGAAACAGGAAGCCCACTGTGGAGATTTGGTCCTTCTGTTGATGGCCACCGGCCACCTAGTCTTCTCCTGCTATAACTGCTTCACTGGCTCAGCAGCTGAGCCAGAAGCCAGTGATATCATAACCAGGTGGCTAACTGGGCCAAAGGGCTGATAGATATTTGTTATTTTGTTGTCTTGGGAAACCCACCTACCCTCCATGCAAACCTTCTGGTGTGAGTTATCTGTGGAAGGAATCATAGGCTCACAGTAATTCACATCTTTCTTCTTGAAAATGTGCCCATATTCCTTTCTGAACCTGACAAGGTGGCCCCTGTGTCCACCAAGAAATTTACTGCCTGGCCTCCTACTTGGAGAGTTAGCCTGGGCTTTTGGCGGCGAAGTGAAACAGAGCCCTGACCCCTTCATTGAGCTTCTTCAAGCATTATTGTCTCTTGCTTGGGTCTTTCTACGTGCAGATGAGGCCCATCCACTCTAGTGGAGGGTCGTGCACCTCTCCTCGGGTTTTCAAGGCACTGATTTTTCCAGTGTCCTTCTTTCCTGCAGTAGGCACATTGGTCCTTCCCCATGGCTTGGCGGTGCCCACAGGTTAGTCTCTCCGTGAGTGGGCCATGCTCTCCTTTTCCTGAGTCTCTGGGGCCTCTCATGGCAATTCCTAGTATTTTAGCTAGCTTCTTTGTCTCTGTCGTGCTAGGGTCATCTCTGTTGTTATACACTCAATGAGCCACTTGTACCAAATCGCTAAGATTTTTCCCTTCAAACCCTTCCCACTTCTTTGTCATGTCTGAGGCAGACTGACTGAGTAATAAAGGCAATACTTATTGCCCTCCTGTTTTCAGTGCCTCCGGGCCGTTAGGGGTATAAAGCCCGTAGGCTTCCCTCAGCCACTCTAGAAAGGCAGGCGGATATTCTCTTATAGGAACCTGAAAATTCTCACTGACCTTAGATAAATTCATAGGTTTCCTAGCTCTTCTGCAGAGGGTCATGTAAGAGCAATGGTTGATACCTGGTAAAGTCCTCTGGGCCTTGCTAGGAATTGAGATCCCACATTGTTGGTGTAGTGGCCAAAAGAGTTTCTCCCAAGTGGGGAGTGCCTGCTCGCTGACCATCAGGTTCACTGACTGCTTACTGGGCCTCTGTCTGGAAGGTCTACCCTCCTCCGTTGTGAACAGCACCTGGAGAAGTTGTTGGCAAGCATTCCAGGTGGGCTGATGAGTATGGAAGTCATACCAGTACTAGTGTGTGTGGGGGGCTGCTTGTTAGGGGTGGGGGTGAGTTTGGGGGGCCGGTGGGGGAGGGAGTGACTCAATAAGGGCCTGTTAGAAGTTTTCTATTTCTGGACCCTAGAAACCTTATAGGGCGGGGGTTGAAAGAAAGGGTTTGAAGCCAGCTCTCCCACTCCCAGAGTTCTCCTGCAAAATGGGATAAAGCCGATTAGGGGAGAGTGATGGGGAGGGGAGGGGAGGGGAGGTGTGGGGGAGGGGTGAGGGAGGGGAGGGGTGGGGGAGGGTGATGTGGAGGGATGGCCTCCACCTATGTGGTTTTGGGAACTTGGACCGTTTGTTTTTCCGGTCCTTCCATGTTTCCTGAAACCTTGGAAACAAGGGCCCTTTCTTTGCGGGAGGGAGTAAGTCTTTTATATTTGCAGGCTTCTTAGTGGCAATGTCAGCCCACACTTGAAGTAACGGGATCAGATCGGGATATCCTGGTTCCCTTTAAACATAACTATGAACTCTTAGTAATAGGGGGTGGGAAAACTAGTCTTGCGTGGGTCAATCAGGGACTCCTTCTGCCCCATCACTTTTAAACAAATTGTAGAGTCTCCAAGCTTTTGGGTTGAAACCACATCCTCTTGGTGAATGCCGAGAGCAGGGGTCCTCAAACTACAACCTGTGGGCCACATGCAGACAGCCGAGGACGTTGATCCTTTCTGCCGGGTGTATGTGCCCCATTTATTTATTTTTTGAACTTCAAATCAAGATGTGCAGTGTGCACATGAATTTGTTCGTAATATTTGTTTTTTTAAACTATAGTCTTTCCTTCAAAAGGCCTGAGGGATAGTGAACTGGCCCCCTGGGTAAACAGTTTAAAGACCCCTGCCCTAAGGTATCCTGGACTTAGGGGTTATTAATCTCCCAGCCCTGAAACATCCCTGAACATTCTACCCGTTGTAGGAGGCACCATGGGAATTTGGACCCCGGGTAATTTACAAGCCTTTACTCCAATTGAACCCAAGAAAATTCAAAATGGCTTAGGCAGTTACTCTATTTTGGTCACTTTTGACTCGTCCTGCACTAGCCCATTATTTCCATTTAACTCTATAACGCGAAGCATGATGTTTTCATAACATTAAAAATGTATATATTAATACATATATATATATATTTATAACTATGAAAGTCCACAACAAAAAGAAAATTTTTTCCCAAAATTAAAATTGAAGCGTTATAGGGTTAAAAAGAAGGATGGGTCTTATCAGCGGGTCCAAGACCTTAGCATCATAAATGAATCAGTGATCCGACTGCACCTAGTAGTGCCCAAACCTGTGCCCTCCTAGGGGAAAGTGTGAATGCTTTTATCCCTCTTCCTGTACTTCCAATGAACAAACACACATGTCTGGTAATCCTAAGATTATTTTTGTTTCCTGTGATACTCACCTAATTTCAAGGCCACTGCCACCTCACAAGCTTAGCCTTGTCGTAGTCAAACTGTTCACCTTTTAGACCGTTTGTTTTTCTCAGAAGTTATCGGGTGATTAAAGCTTCTGAACCAAGTGTGCCAGGTCCACGACTACCATCTCCTGGACCACCTCAACCTTATCCATCCTGGATAAAGTTGCCCTCAATGGACAACCCCTCCCAGCAGTGTAGGAAGGGTATGGACCCAAAGCCCCACCTCGCCCCTTTTGCCAGCAGGAAGCAGCTAGAGATGTCGTCGCCCAGTACCCCCAAAGATTTGGGTCCATATCTCTTCAGGGGGGCAAATGTTAGGTAGCTATGCTAGGGACTGGGGCATCCGTTATGCATGCCCATAGGGCCAAGATAAGAGCCCAGTTAGGAGAGGCACCCTGTGCATGCTCAGAGGTCCAGATTTCTGGCCATGAAGGGGAGGTCACCTGGGTGGTTCCTGTACCTGGATTGACCAATCTAGGCCATGTAAATTCAATTCAGCCACTGGGGTCGGCCAGACTTGCCCACCACGCCTCCCTACGCTCATAAAACTCTCTTGAGTGCAGACCAGGCTTCTGCATGATTTCTCTCTCACTCAGGAAGGCTCTTTGGAGGCAGCTGTGCTGCACATGAGTGGCTGGTGGATACTGTTCAGATGCATGGCTTTCTGCTTGCAAGGGTTTTTGTCTCAGCTGACTGTAAGGGAGGAGGTAGTACGTCTGGATCACAGAGTATCCATGTCCACAAACGAGGCTGCTCATTCCACAGTCCTGGAAGTGCTTTATGAAAACCCTCTGCTTTGCAATGTCATTCTTTGTAGATTAGAGTGGGAGGGGCTGGGACCAAGGTATGCTGCCTCTTACTCCCAGTTGCAGGTTTCTGGATGCTGATTGTATCTCTTACAGCATCAGTTAGTGGGCTTGTTGTCTGCCTCAGGCTTTGTTCACGGAGATCCTCCAGCTAGTTGGTGGTGTGTGCGCATGAGCAGAGACTTCCTGCCAATCCCCCATGAGTAGTAGAGCTCCCATGGTGTGGACTCCATGAAAGCCTTGCCCCAGGCAGCATGCTTACAAAGGAGGGTGGGCCCTGCAGGACAGAGGACCATTCCCCCTGTGGAATGGCCTCAGAGATCCACCTCCCTCTCTGGCCAGCTGCTGGGGATGTGGGTCCTAAGCATCATGGCTGACTCAATAATAGACACAGGGTGAGGCGACTCCAGTAGCTGTTTTGACTGGTCTAATCCAGCCTGAGATCATCCTTGCATGAGCCCCTGCCAAGATTATTTTTGTTTCTTTTATGATCTTTTCATTAGTGGCTCCTACAACACTAACCACCATCCATAAATACATCATCTGTTTGAAGCCCATCTGTACATTAATTGCCCTCCTTATTCACAAAATATCCACTCTCCACCCAAGCCCCTGGCCTCAGCTCCTCATTTTTCCCCCCTCAATGCCCGCCACCCATCCCTCATCAATCCTTGGAAATGTACTAATTCTTTTGTCATATTTTCACCCACCTTTCTTTTGAGGTCAATGAAGATCCTTGTAATCGGTTCCCACTTTCCATCCTGCCCTTCCTCCACCCTCCCAGTATCTCCACTCATAACACTGGTAAAGGGCCCATCCACTCTGGATTCCCCGTGTTTGAAATTCCTATCGGTACTAGAATACCTTCTCTAGTTTGGCCAGATTAGTATGGTAGAACTGGGATCATGATAGTGGGGCAAGAGAAAGCATTAAGAACTAGAGGAAAGTTGTGTTTCATCTTTGCTGTCTCATACCCTGTATTCTTTAATCTCCACTCTGAGATCCTTCTGTAAGGGGATGTCCAGTGCACTGCAAATAGGTTTTGGGTCTATACCCGGCAGTCCCCTCTCATTCTCCATGATAAGATTTTTTTGTTCTCATGATACCTGTTGCCTTATCCCTTTAAAACTTTGTGATCACACAGGCTGGTATGCTTTCTCCATGTGGGCTCTGTTGCTTCAGAGCCAGATGGCTGTTTCTTTACCCTCAGGCCTTTAAGACCCCACACGCTATATCTTTAGGTAGCTGGACACCATCGGCTTTCTTCACCACATTTGCTTATGCAGCCGCTTTGTGGTCAGTGATTGTGTAGGGAAGGTGAGCATCTTAGAATGCCAATTTAATAGAACAGTGTTATTGCAATGAGGGAGTCCTTGAGCGGAGGCCCTATGTCCATCTGCTACCTTAATACTAAATCTATAAACATATGGACATAGATCTATTTCCCCATGCCCCTTTGTAAATATATGTACATATGTACATGCCTTTATTTAGACGTCTATAACTGGCCCTTGCTTCCCAGCTCACTCTTCTATACTCTTTGATTTTCCTCTTGTGCCCACTGACATGCTCAGTCTTCCTTTGGGTTTCAGTAATTCCTCTTGGTTACATTACCTTTGATCACGCCCTACCAGGCCTCCTACATCCCCCTCACTATCGTTTTCCATCACTTGTTGTACCCTTGTCTCTGGGTTTCTTTACAGCACTTCCTTTCCCCCCACCGTGCTCACTCCCATGCCCAATGGAAAGGGCCGGTCACATGTTTACTCCTCCAGATTGTTCATCCAGCCTCTCTTAATTAGACAGACCTGTAAAGGTAATAACATGCACAAAACAAGACTGAGCTAAACCAAGCAGCAAAAAGAAAAAAAAAACAAACAAAAATGAAAACAAAACCCAACCCAAATCCAATGACACTAAAAGAAAACAACACTAACCAGAAAGAAAAGTACAAGGACTGTGTGGTGAACTTTAGGAGTGTTTTCCAGTCCAGTCTGTGGGGGCACCGAACCCTGACCACAAAGTCCACCTTTGGCATTCCCCGGGGACTTTGATGCTCCGTTTTCTTACTCTTCCGCTGCACTCTCTTAGTGTCATGCATCGAAGTGGCAGGATCAGTTCGGGCGCAGTTCCCACACTGTGTGTCCAGTGTTGTCCCCTCTAAGGCTATGGGTCTTTGAGGGACGTTTCTCATCGTGGGGCTGCCCATGTGGTCTTCTCTGTGGATTGGCTTCTCTGATTGGGAACATCATCCTCAAGGTGTATTGGGCCAGGGTGTGCTCCATTCTCCCCTCCTCCCCCTTGTTCTGCCCTGTGTTCACTGATCAGATATGTCCCTCTCCGCGAGCTGCAGATCCGGTGCCATCCTGTGAAATACAATCTTTTGGGGCTGCAAGGATGTGGGGGGGTGGGTATCAGCTCAGATCTTTTGAGAGTCCAGGAGATATTGACTTCTCGATGGGCACAGTTCTGTGGGGCACCGTGCTCTTGGTCCAGACGCTGGTTGTGAATATGACTTTGTTGTTAACCAGTTGTGTGTCTCTGGGTCAACTCCCGTGTGTTTTTGAGTGAGTTTTCTAATCTGCAAAGTAAATGTACAGGATTATCCAGACTCCCATGTCAGCAAGTTATCGAGAGGGGTTAATCAGAGACTGTTTCATATAGTGTGTACCTGCGCGCCGCATTCTAGACCTGCGATGGCAATTATGAGCTCAGGATAGAGATGGTGTCCAGCAGGTAACATACGTGGCTCCATATTGAAACAGGAAGCCCACTGTGGAGATTTGGTCCTTCTGTTGATGGCCACCGGCCACCTAGTCTTCTCCTGCTATAACTGCTTCACTGGCTCAGCAGCTGAGCCAGAAGCCAGTGATATCATAACCAGGTGGCTAACTGGGCCAAAGGGCTGATAGATATTTGTTATTTTGTTGTCTTGGGAAACCCACCTACCCTCCATGCAAACCTTCTGGTGTGAGTTATCTGTGGAAGGAATCATAGGCTCACAGTAATTCACATCTTTCTTCTTGAAAATGTGCCCATATTCCTTTCTGAACCTGACAAGGTGGCCCCTGTGTCCACCAAGAAATTTACTGCCTGGCCTCCTACTTGGAGAGTTAGCCTGGGCTTTTGGCGGCGAAGTGAAACAGAGCCCTGACCCCTTCATTGAGCTTCTTCAAGCATTATTGTCTCTTGCTTGGGTCTTTCTACGTGCAGATGAGGCCCATCCACTCTAGTGGAGGGTCGTGCACCTCTCCTCGGGTTTTCAAGGCACTGATTTTTCCAGTGTCCTTCTTTCCTGCAGTAGGCACATTGGTCCTTCCCCATGGCTTGGCGGTGCCCACAGGTTAGTCTCTCCGTGAGTGGGCCATGCTCTCCTTTTCCTGAGACTCTGGGGCCTCTCATGGCAATTCCTAGTATTTTAGCTAGCTTCTTTGTCTCTGTCGTGCTAGGGTCATCTCTGTTGTTATACACTCAATGAGCCACTTGTACCAAATCGCTAAGATTTTTCCCTTCAAACCCTTCCCACTTCTTTGTCATGTCTGAGGCAGACTGACTGAGTAATAAAGGCAATACTTATTGCCCTCCTGTTTTCAGTGCCTCCGGGCCGTTAGGGGTATAAAGCCCGTAGGCTTCCCTCAGCCACTCTAGAAAGGCAGGCGGATATTCTCTTATAGGAACCTGAAAATTCTCACTGACCTTAGATAAATTCATAGGTTTCCTAGCTCTTCTGCAGAGGGTCATGTAAGAGCAATGGTTGATACCTGGTAAAGTCCTCTGGGCCTTGCTAGGAATTGAGATCCCACATTGTTGGTGTAGTGGCCAAAAGAGTTTCTCCCAAGTGGGGAGTGCCCGCTCGCTGACCATCAGGTTCACTGACTGCTTACTGGGCCTCTGTCTGGAAGGGCTACCCTCCTCCGTTGTGAACAGCACCTGGAGAAGTTGTTGGCAAGCATTCCAGGTGGGCTGATGAGTATGGAAGTCATACCAGTACTAGTGTGTGTGGGGGGCTGCTTGTTAGGGGTGGGGGTGAGTTTGGGGGGCCGGTGGGGGAGGGAGTGACTCAATAAGGGCCTGTTAGAAGTTTTCTATTTCTGGACCCTAGAAACCTTATAGGGCGGGGGTTGAAAGAAAGGGTTTGAAGCCAGCTCTCCCACTCCCAGAGTTCTCCTGCAAAATGGGATAAAGCCGATTAGGGGAGAGTGATGGGGAGGGGAGGGGAGGGGAGGTGTGGGGGAGGGTTGAGGGAGGGGAGGGGTGGGGGAGGGTGATGTGGAGGGATGGCCTCCACCTATGTGGTTTTGGGAACTTGGACCGTTTGTTTTTCCGGTCCTTCCATGTTTCCTGAAACCTTGGAAACAAGGGCCCTTTCTTTGCGGGAGGGAGTAAGTCTTTTATATTTGCAGGCTTCTTAGTGGCAATGTCAGCCCACACTTGAAGTAACGGGATCAGATCGGGATATCCTGGTTC
This sequence comes from Tenrec ecaudatus, assembly GCF_050624435.1. Classification (NCBI taxonomy): domain Eukaryota; kingdom Metazoa; phylum Chordata; class Mammalia; order Afrosoricida; family Tenrecidae; genus Tenrec; species Tenrec ecaudatus. Next base: position 63,972 of record NW_027459654.1, read on the forward strand.
CCTTTAAACATAACTATGAACTCTTAGTAATAGGGGGTGGGAAAACTAGTCTTGCGTGGGTCAATCAGGGACTCCTTCTGCCCCATCACTTTTAAACAAATTGTAGAGTCTCCAAGCTTTTGGGTTGAAACCACATCCTCTTGGTGAATGCCGAGAGCAGGGGTCCTCAAACTACAACCTGTGGGCCACATGCAGACAGCCGAGGACGTTGATCCTTTCTGCCGGGTGTATGTGCCCCATTTATTTTTTTTTTGAACTTCAAATCAAGATGTGCAGTGTGCACATGAATTTGTTCGTAATATTTGTTTTTTTAAACTATAGTCTTTCCTTCAAAAGGCCTGAGGGATAGTGAACTGGCCCCCTGGGTAAACAGTTTAAAGACCCCTGCCCTAAGGTATCCTGGACTTAGGGGTTATTAATCTCCCAGCCCTGAAACATCCCTGAACATTCTACCCGTTGTAGGAGGCACCATGGGAATTTGGACCCCGGGTAATTTACAAGCCTTTACTCCAATTGAACCCAAGAAAATTCAAAATGGCTTAGGCAGTTACTCTATTTTGGTCACTTTTGACTCGTCCTGCACTAGCCCATTATTTCCATTTAACTCTATAACGCGAAGCATGATGTTTTCATAACATTAAAAATGTATATATTAATACATATATATATATATATATTTATAACTATGAAAGTCCACAACAAAAAGAAAATTTTTTCCCAAAATTAAAATTGAAGCGTTATAGGGTTAAAAAGAAGGATGGGTCTTATCAGCGGGTCCAAGACCTTAGCATCATAAATCATAAACACACACACACACACACACACACACATACACTTGCAGAATCAATAGTCGGCTTCTGACTTGGTGTCTTTTTTACACACACGCACACAGACACATACACACACCTGTGCAGAATCTGTGGAGGACTTCTAACAACATGTCCTTTTTACACACACACACACACACACACACACACACACACACACAAAGACATACTCTTGCAGGATCTCTAGAGTGCTTCTGACTTG
>NW_027459654.1:67500-70000 GCF_050624435.1 Tenrec ecaudatus
ACCTTTGCAGAAACTATGGAGTGTTTCTGACTTCATGTGTCCTTTTTACACACACTCTCTCACACACACACACCCTTGCAGAATCTCTTGAGGGCTTCTGACGTCATGTCCTTGTTACACAAACACACACTTGCATAATCTCTGGGGGGTCTGACTTCGTATCCTTTTTACACACACACACTCACACACACACCCTCCCTCACACTGATACTCATACCTTTGTAAAATTCCTAGAGGGCTTCTGACTTCCTTACCTTTTTATACACACACACACACACACACACACACACTCACACACATCCTTGCAGAATTCCTGGATGGATTCTTACTTTGTGTCATTTTTAAACACACACACACACACACACTCCAAACTCATTTTCTTGCAAAATCTCTGCAGTCCTTCTGACTTCGTGTCCTTTTTAAACACACACACACACACACACATACACTTGTAGAATCTCTGGAGGACTTCTGATTTCATGTCCTTATTACACACACACACACACACACACTCCCTCACTCTCACTCTGGAGGACTTCTGATTTCATGTCCTTATTACACACACACACACACACACACACACACTCCCTCACTCTCACACTCATACCTTTCCAGAAAACCTAGAGGGCTTCTGATTTCGTGTCCTTTTAACACAACACACTCACCCTTGCAGAATCTCTAGAGGGCTTCTGACTTCCTGTACTTTTGACACACACAGACACCCTTGCAGAATCTCCAGACATTTTCTGACTTCGTGTTGTTTTCACACATACACACACACACACACACTCTGGCAGAATCTCTGGAGGGCTTCTAATATGGTTTACTTATTTCAAACACAACAAACACACACACACAGACCTTTGCATAATCAATATTGGGCTTCTGACTTCGTGTAATTTTTACCCTCACACACAAACACACACACACACATACAACCTTGCAGAATCTCTGGAGGGCTTCTGACTTTGTGTCCTTTTTACACAAACATACACACATACACACACCCTTGAAGAATCTCTAGAGGGCTTCTGACTTCGTGTATTTTTACACAAACACACACACACACCAAACACACATACACCCTGGTAGAATCTCTGGATGGTGGCTGACTTGCTGTCCTTTTTACACACACACACACACACACACAAACACTTGAAGAATATCTAGAGGGTTTCTGAATTTATGTCTGTTTACACACACACACACTTACAGAACCTCTGGACGGCTTCAGACTCCATGTCCTTTTTACTCACACACACACACACACGCACACACACACACACTTTTGCAGAATCAATAGTCGGCTTCTGACTTGGTATCCTTTTTACACACACGCACACAAACACATACACACACCTTTGCAGAATTTGTGGAGGACTTCTAACAACATGTCCTTTTTACACACACACACACACACACACACACACACAAGACATACTCTTGCAGGATCTCTAGAGTGCTTCTGACTTGGTGTCCTTTATACACACACACACACATACACCCTTCCAGAACTCTACAAGGGTTCTGACTTCATGTCCTTTTTACACACACACACACACACACACACACACACACCCTTACAGAACCTCTGGAGGGCTTCTGATTTCATGTCCTTTTTACACACACACACACACACACACACACACTTTTGCAGAATCAATAGTCGGCTTCTGACTTCGTGTCCTTTTTACAAATACCCACAACGTCCTTGCAGAATTTCTAGAGGGCTTCTGAATTTGTGACCTTATTACACACGCACACACTCACACACATAAAACCTTGCAGAATCTCTTGAGAGCTTCATACTTGGTCTCCTTTTTATAAATACACACACACACACACATCATGGCAGAATCTCTAGATGGCTTCTGACTTCAGGATCTTTTTACACACACACCTTTGCAGAAACTATGGAGTGTTTCTGACTTCATGTGTCCTTTTTACACACACTCTCACACACACACACCCTTGCAGAATCTCTTGAGGGCTTCTGACGTCATGTCCTTGTTACACACACATACACACACGCACTTGCATAATCTGTGGGGGTCTGACTTCGTGTCCTTTTTACACACACACACACTCACACACACCCTCCCTCACACTGATACTCATACCTTTGGAAAATTCCTAGAGGGCTTCTGACTTCCTTACCTTTTTACACACACACACACACACACACACACACACACACACACATCCTTGCAGAATTCCTGGATGGATTCTTACTTTGTGTCATTTTTAAACACACACACACACACACACACACTCCAAACTCATTTTCTTGCCAAATCTCTGCAGTCCTTCTGACTTCGTGTCCTTTTTAAACACACACACACACACACACACACACACACATACACTTGTAGAATCTCTGGAGGACTTCTGATTTCATGTCCTTATTACACACACACACACACACACTCCCTCACTCTCACTCTGGAGGACTTCTGATTTCATGTCCTTATTACACACACACACACACACACACACTCCC
>NW_027459654.1:75000-77500 GCF_050624435.1 Tenrec ecaudatus
CACACACACACACACACACACACACACACACACACACACACATGCATCCTTGCAGAATCGCAGGAATTCATCTCACGTCATGTAATTTATACACATACACTCAAACTTATTCCCTTGCAAAATCACTTGAGGGTTTCTTACTTCGTGTTCTTTTTACAAACATACTTAAAACACACACAGACACACCCTTGCAGGATCTCTAGAGGGCTTCTGACTTGGTGTCCCTTTTAAACACACACACACACACACACACACACCCTTGCAGAATATCTAGAGGGTTTCTGAATGTGTGTCCGTTTCACATACACACACACACACACACACACACACATCCACACCCTTACAGAACCTCTGGACGGCTTCAGACTCCATGTCCTTTTTACACACTCACACACACACACACACACACACACTTTTTGCAGAATCAATAGTCGGCTTCTGACTTAGTGTCCTTTTTTCACACACGCACACAGACACACACATACACTTTTGCAGAATCAATAGTCAGCTTCTGACTTGGTGTCCTTTTTACACACACGCATACAGACCCATACACACACCTGTGCAGAATCTGTGGAGGACTTCTAACAACATGTCCTTTTTACACACACACACACACACAAAGACATACTCTTGCAGGATCTCTAGATTGCTTCTGACTTGGTGTCCTTTATACACACACACACACATACACCCTTCCAGAACTCTACAAGGATTCTGACTTCATGTCCTTTTTACACACACACACACACACACACACACACACACACACACACACATGCATCCTTGCAGAATCGCAGGAATTCATCTCACGTCATGTAATTTATACACATACACTCAAACTTATTCCCTTGCAAAATCACTTGAGGGTTTCTTACTTCGTGTTCTTTTTACAAACATACTTAAAACACACACAGACACACCCTTGCAGGATCTCTAGAGGGCTTCTGACTTGGTGTCCTTTTTACACACACGCACACAGACACACATACACACACCTGTGCAGAATCTTTGGAGGACTTCTAAAATGTCGTTTATAAACACACACACACACACACATCCCTTGCAGAATCTCTAGAGGGATTCAGACTTCGTGTCCTTTTTACACACACACACACACACACACATCCTTGCAGGAACTCTACAGCGATTCTAAATTCCTATCCTTTTACACACGAACACACACACTCACATGCTTGCATAATGCCTGCAGGGCTTCTGTCTTCATGTCCTTTTTATACACACACACAGACACACAACCTTGCACAATCTCTAGAGTTCTTTTGATTTCTTGTCCTTTATACACACACACACACACTCACACAAACACATCATTCCAGAATCTCTAGAGGGTTTCTGACTTTTTTCTTTACACACACACACACACACACACACACACACACACACACACCTTTGCAGAAACTATGGAGTGTTTCTGACTTCATGTGTACTTTTTACACACACACACACACACACATACAACCTTGCAGAATCTCTGGAGGGCTTCTGATTTTGTGTCCTTTTTACACAAACATACACACATACACACACCCTTGAAGAATCTCTAGAGGGCTTCTGACTTCGTGTCTTTTTACACAAACACACACACACACCACACACACATACACTTTGGTAGAATCTCTGGATGGTGGCTGACTTGCTGTCCTTTTTACACACACACACACACACACACACAAACACTTGAAGAATATCTAGAGGGTTTTTGAATTTGTGTCTGTTTACTCACACACACACACACACACACACACACACACTTACAGAACCTCTGGACGGCTTCAGACTCCATGTCCTTTTTACACACACACACACACACACACACACACACACATACACTTTTGCAGAATCAATAGTCGGCTTATGACTTGGTGTCTTTTTTACACACACGCACACAGACACATACACACACCTGTGCAGAATCTGTGGAGGACTTCTAACAACATGTCCTTTTTGCACACACACACACACACACACACAAAGACATACTCTTCCAGGATCTCTAGAGTGCTTCTGACTTGGTGTCCTTTATACACACACACGCACATACACCCTTCCAGAACTCTACAAGGATTCTGACTTCATGTCCTTTTTACACACACACACTCACACACAAACACACCATTGCAGAATCAATAGAGGGCTTCTGACTTCATGTCCTTTTTAAACAGACACACACACACACCCTTACAGAACCTCTGGAGGGCTTCTGATTTCATGTCCTTTTTACAAACACCCCCCCACACAAACGACCTTGCAGAATTTCTAGAGGGCTTCTGACTTTGTGACCTTATTACACACGCACACACTCACACACATAAAACCTTGCAGAATCTCTTGAGAGCTTCATACTTGGTCTCCTTTTTACAAAAACACACACACATCATGGCAGAATCTCTAGATGGCTTCTGACTTCAGGATCTTTTTACACACACACACACACACACACACACACACACACCTTTGCAGAAACTATGGAGTGTTT
>NW_027459654.1:82500-87500 GCF_050624435.1 Tenrec ecaudatus
GGGATTCAGACTTCGTGTCCTTTTTACACACACACACACACACACACATCCTTGCAGGAACTCTACAGCGATTCTAAATTCCTATCCTTTTACACACGCACACACACACTCACACGCTTGCATAATGCCTGCAGGGCTTCTGTCTTCATGTCCTTTTATACACACACACAGACACACAACCTTGCACAATCTCTAGAGTCCTTTTGATTTCTTGTCCTTTTTACACACACACACACACATACACACACACACACACACACTTCCAGAATCTCTAGAGGGCTTCTGACGTCATGTCCTTGTTAAACACATACACACACACACACACACACACATCCTTGCAGAATTCCTGGATGGATTCTTACTTTGTGTCCTTTTTAAACACACACACACACACACACACACACACCCTTGCAGAATATCTAGAGGGTTTCTGAATGTGTGTCCGTTTCACATACACACACACACACACACACACATCCACACCCTTACAGAACCTCTGGACGGCTTCAGACTCCATGTCCTTTTTACACACTCACACACACACACACACACACTTTTTGCAGAATCAATAGTCGGCTTCTGACTTAGTGTCCTTTTTTCACACACGCACACAGACACACACATACACTTTTGCAGAATCAATAGTCGGCTTCTGACTTGGTGTCCTTTTTACACACACGCACACAGACCCATACACACACCTGTGCAGAATCTGTGGAGGACTTCTAACAACATGTCCTTTTTACACACACACACACACACAAAGACATACTCTTGCAGGATCTCTAGATTGCTTCTGACTTGGTGTCCTTTATACACACACACACACATACACCCTTCCAGAACTCTACAAGGATTCTGACTTCATGTCCTTTTTACACACACACACACACACACACACACACACACACACATGCATCCTTGCAGAATCGCAGGAATTCATCTCACGTCATGTAATTTATACACATACACTCAAACTTATTCCCTTGCAAAATCACTTGAGGGTTTCTTACTTCGTGTTCTTTTTACAAACATACTTAAAACACACACAGACACACCCTTGCAGGATCTCTAGAGGGCTTCTGACTTGGTGTCCTTTTTACACACACGCACACAGACACACATACACACACCTGTGCAGAATCTTTGGAGGACTTCTAAAATGTCGTTTATAAACACACACACACACACACACACTTGCATAATCTCTGGAGGGCTTCTGACTTCGTGTCCTTTTTACACACACACACTCACACACACACCCTCCCTCACACTGATACTCATACCTTTGGAAAATTCCTAGAGGGCTTCTGACTTCCTGTCCTTTTTACACACACACACACACACACACACACATCCTTGCAGAATTCCTGGATGGCTTCTTACTTTGTGTCCTTTTTAAACACACACACACACACACACACACACACACACAGATACACACACCCTTGCAGAAATTCTAGAGGGCTTCGGACTTCGTGTTCTTTTTACGCACACACACACACACACACACAGACATGCACGCACCCTTGCAGAGTCTCTGGAATGCTTCTGACTTCGTGTTCTTTTTACACACACACACACACACACACACACACACATACATGCATCCTTGCAGAATCGCAGGAATTCATCTCACGTCATGGAGTTTATACACATACACATACACACTCAAACTCATTCCCTTGCAAAATCACTTGAGGGTTTCTTACTTCGTGTTCTTTTTACAAACATACTTAAAACACACACAGACACACCCTTGCAGGATCTCTAGAGGGCTTCTGACTTGGTGTCCTTTTTACACACACGCACACAGACACACATACACACACCTGTGCAGAATCTTTGGAGGACTTCTAAAATGTCGTTTATAAACACACACATATCCATTGCAGAATCTCTAGAGGGATTCAGACTTCGTGTCCTTTTTACACACACACACACACACACACATCCTTGCAGGAACTCTACAGCGATTCTAAATTCCTATCCTTTTACACACGCACACACACACTCACACGCTTGCATAATGCCTGCAGGGCTTCTGTCTTCATGTCCTTTTATACACACACACAGACACACAACCTTGCACAATCTCTAGAGTCCTTTTGATTTCTTGTCCTTTTTACACACACACACACACATACACACACACACACACACACTTCCAGAATCTCTAGAGGGCTTCTGACGTCATGTCCTTGTTAAACACATACACACACACACACACACACACACATCCTTGCAGAATTCCTGGATGGATTCTTACTTTGTGTCCTTTTTAAACACACACACACACACACACACACACCCTTGCAGAATATCTAGAGGGTTTCTGAATGTGTGTCCGTTTCACATACACACACACACACACACACACATCCACACCCTTACAGAACCTCTGGACGGCTTCAGACTCCATGTCCTTTTTACACACTCACACACACACACACACACACTTTTTGCAGAATCAATAGTCGGCTTCTGACTTAGTGTCCTTTTTTCACACACGCACACAGACACACACATACACTTTTGCAGAATCAATAGTCGGCTTCTGACTTGGTGTCCTTTTTACACACACGCACACAGACCCATACACACACCTGTGCAGAATCTGTGGAGGACTTCTAACAACATGTCCTTTTTACACACACACACACACACAAAGACATACTCTTGCAGGATCTCTAGATTGCTTCTGACTTGGTGTCCTTTATACACACACACACACATACACCCTTCCAGAACTCTACAAGGATTCTGACTTCATGTCCTTTTTACACACACACACACACACACACACACACACACACACACACATGCATCCTTGCAGAATCGCAGGAATTCATCTCACGTCATGTAATTTATACACATACACTCAAACTTATTCCCTTGCAAAATCACTTGAGGGTTTCTTACTTCGTGTTCTTTTTACAAACATACTTAAAACACACACAGACACACCCTTGCAGGATCTCTAGAGGGCTTCTGACTTGGTGTCCTTTTTACACACACGCACACAGACACACATACACACACCTGTGCAGAATCTTTGGAGGACTTCTAAAATGTCGTTTATAAACACACACACACACACACATCCCTTGCAGAATCTCTAGAGGGATTCAGACTTCGTGTCCTTTTTACACACACACACACACACACACATCCTTGCAGGAACTCTACAGCGATTCTAAATTCCTATCCTTTTACACACGAACACACACACTCACACGCTTGCATAATGCCTGCAGGGCTTCTGTCTTCATGTCCTTTTTATACACACACACAGACACACAACCTTGCACAATCTCTAGAGTTCTTTTGATTTCTTGTCCTTTATACACACACACACACACTCACACAAACACATCATTCCAGAATCTCTAGAGGGTTTCTGACTTTTTTCTTTACACACACACACACACACACACACACACACCTTTGCAGAAACTATGGAGTGTTTCTGACTTCATGTGTACTTTTTACACACACACACACACACATACAACCTTGCAGAATCTCTGGAGGGCTTCTGATTTTGTGTCCTTTTTACACAAACATACACACATACACACACCCTTGAAGAATCTCTAGAGGGCTTCTGACTTCGTGTCCTTTTACACAAACACACACACACACCACACACACATACACTTTGGTAGAATCTCTGGATGGTGGCTGACTTGCTGTCCTTTTTACACACACACACACACACACACACACAAACACTTGAAGAATATCTAGAGGGTTTTTGAATTTGTGTCTGTTTACTCACACACACACACATACACACTTACAGAACCTCTGGACGGCTTCAGACTCCATGTCCTTTTTACACACACACACACACACACACACACACACATACACTTTTGCAGAATCAATAGTCGGCTTATGACTTGGTGTCTTTTTTACACACACGCACACAGACACATACACACACCTGTGCAGAATCTGTGGAGGACTTCTAACAACATGTCCTTTTTGCACACACACACACACACACACACAAAGACATACTCTTCCAGGATCTCTAGAGTGCTTCTGACTTGGTGTCCTTTATACACACACACGCACATACACCCTTCCAGAACTCTACAAGGATTCTGACTTCATGTCCTTTTTACACACACACACTCACACACAAACACACCATTGCAGAATCAATAGAGGGCTTCTGACTTCATGTCCTTTTTAAACAGACACACACACACACCCTTACAGAACCTCTGGAGGGCTTCTGATTTCATGTCCTTTTTACAAACACCCCCCCACACAAACGACCTTGCAGAATTTCTAGAGGGCTTCTGACTTTGTGACCTTATTACACACGCACACACTCACACACATAAAACCTTGCAGAATCTCTTGAGAGCTTCATACTTGGTCTCCTTTTTACAAAAACACACACACATCATGGCAGAATCTCTAGATGGCTTCTGACTTCAGGATCTTTTTACACACACACACACACACACACACACACACCTTTGCAGAAACTATGGAGTGTTTCTGACTTCATGTGTCCTTTTTACACACACTCACACACACACCCTTGCAGAATCTCTTGAGGCCTTCTGACGTCATGTCCTTGTTAAACACACACACACACACACACACACTTGCATAATCTCTGGAGGGCTTCTGACTTCGTGTCCTTTTTACACACACACACTCACACACACACCCTCCCTCACACTGATACTCATACCTTTGGAAAATTCCTAGAGGGCTTCTGACTTCCTGTCCTTTTTACACACACACACACACACACACACACATCCTTGCAGAATTCCTGGATGGCTTCTTACTTTGTGTCCTTTTTAAACACACACACACACACACACACACACACACACAGATACACACACCCTTGCAGAAATTCTAGAGGGCTTCGGACTTCGTGTTCTTTTTACGCACACACACACACACACACACAGACATGCACGCACCCTTGCAGAGTCTCTGGAATGCTTCTGACTTCGTGTTCTTTT
>NW_027459654.1:92500-97500 GCF_050624435.1 Tenrec ecaudatus
TCCACACCCTTACAGAACCTCTGGACGGCTTCAGACTCCATGTCCTTTTTACACACTCACACACACACACACACACACACTTTTTGCAGAATCAATAGTCGGCTTCTGACTTAGTGTCCTTTTTTCACACACGCACACAGACACACACATACACTTTTGCAGAATCAATAGTCGGCTTCTGACTTGGTGTCCTTTTTACACACACGCACACAGACCCATACACACACCTGTGCAGAATCTGTGGAGGACTTCTAACAACATGTCCTTTTTACACACACACACACACACAAAGACATACTCTTGCAGGATCTCTAGATTGCTTCTGACTTGGTGTCCTTTATACACACACACACACATACACCCTTCCAGAACTCTACAAGGATTCTGACTTCATGTCCTTTTTACACACACACACACACACACACACACACACACACACACACACACACACATGCATCCTTGCAGAATCGCAGGAATTCATCTCACGTCATGTAATTTATACACATACACTCAAACTTATTCCCTTGCAAAATCACTTGAGGGTTTCTTACTTCGTGTTCTTTTTACAAACATACTTAAAACACACACAGACACACCCTTGCAGGATCTCTAGAGGGCTTCTGACTTGGTGTCCTTTTTACACACACGCACACAGACACACATACACACACCTGTGCAGAATCTTTGGAGGACTTCTAAAATGTCGTTTATAAACACACACACACACACACATCCCTTGCAGAATCTCTAGAGGGATTCAGACTTCGTGTCCTTTTTACACACACACACACACACACACATCCTTGCAGGAACTCTACAGCGATTCTAAATTCCTATCCTTTTACACACGAACACACACACTCACACGCTTGCATAATGCCTGCAGGGCTTCTGTCTTCATGTCCTTTTTATACACACACACAGACACACAACCTTGCACAATCTCTAGAGTTCTTTTGATTTCTTGTCCTTTATACACACACACACACACTCACACAAACACATCATTCCAGAATCTCTAGAGGGTTTCTGACTTTTTTCTTTACACACACACACACACACACACACACACACACACACCTTTGCAGAAACTATGGAGTGTTTCTGACTTCATGTGTACTTTTTACACACACACACACACACACACATACAACCTTGCAGAATCTCTGGAGGGCTTCTGATTTTGTGTCCTTTTTACACAAACATACACACATACACACACCCTTGAAGAATCTCTAGAGGGCTTCTGACTTCGTGTCTTTTTACACAAACACACACACACACCACACACACATACACTTTGGTAGAATCTCTGGATGGTGGCTGACTTGCTGTCCTTTTTACACACACACACACACACACACACAAACACTTGAAGAATATCTAGAGGGTTTTTGAATTTGTGTCTGTTTACTCACACACACACACACACACACACACTTACAGAACCTCTGGACGGCTTCAGACTCCATGTCCTTTTTACACACACACACACACACACACACACACACACACACACATACACTTTTGCAGAATCAATAGTCGGCTTATGACTTGGTGTCTTTTTTACACACACGCACACAGACACATACACACACCTGTGCAGAATCTGTGGAGGACTTCTAACAACATGTCCTTTTTACACACACACACACACACAAAGACATACTCTTGCAGGATCTCTAGAGTGCTTCTGACTTGGTGTCCTTTATACACACACACACACACATACACCCTTCCAGAACTCTACAAGGATTCTGACTTCATGTCCTTTTTACACACACACACACACACACACACACACACACACAAACTCATTTTCTTGCCAAATCTCTGCAGTCCTTCTGACTTCGTGTCCTTTTTAAACACACACACACACACACATACACTTGTAGAATCTCTGGAGGACTTCTGATTTCATGTCCTTATTGCACACACACTCCCTCACTCTCACTCTGGAGGACTTCTGATTTCATGTCCTTATTACACACACACACACACACACACACACACTCCCTCACTCTCACACTCATACCTTTCCAGAAAACCTAGAGGGCTTCTGATTTCATGTCCTTTTAACACAACATACTCACCCTTGCAGAATCTCTAGAGGGCTTCTGACTTCCTGTACTTTTGACACACACACACACACACAAACACCCTTGTAGAATCTCCAGACATTTTCTGACTTCGTGTTGTTTTCACACATACACACACACACACTCTGGCAGAATCTCTGGAGGGCTTCTAATATGGTTTACTTATTTCAAACACAACAAACACACACACACACACAGACCTTTGCATAATCAATATTGGGCTTCTGACTTCGTGTAATTTTTACCCTCACACACAAACACACACACACACATACAACCTTGCAGAATCTCTGGAGGGCTTCTGACTTTGTGTCCTTTTTACACAAACATACACACATACACACACCCTTGAAGAATCTCTAGTGGGCTTCTGACTTCGTGTCTTTTTACACAAACACACACACACCAAACACACATACACCCTGGTAGAATCTCTGGATGGTGGCTGACTTGCTGTCCTTTTTACACACACACACACACACACACAAACACTTGAAGAATATCTAGAGGGTTTCTGAATTTGTGTCTGTTTACACACACACACACACACACACACACACACACACTTACAGAACCTCTGGATGGCTTCAGACTCCATGTCCTTTTTACACACACACACACTTTTGCAGAATTAATAGTCGGTTTCTGATATGGTATCCTTTTTACACAAACGCACACAGACACATACACACACCTGTGCAGAATCTGTGGAGGACTTCTAACAACATGTCCTTTTTACACACACACACACACACACACACACACACACACATACATGCATCCTTGCAGAATCGCAGGAATTCATCTCACGTCATGGAGTTTATACACATACACATACACACTCAAACTCATTCCCTTGCAAAATCACTTGAGGGTTTCTTACTTCGTGTTCTTTTTACAAACATACTTAAAACACACACAGACACACCCTTGCAGGATCTCTAGAGGGCTTCTGACTTGGTGTCCTTTTTACACACACGCACACAGACACACATACACACACCTGTACAGAATCTTTGGAGGACTTCTAAAATGTCGTTTATAAACACACACATATCCATTGCAGAATCTCTAGAGGGATTCAGACTTCGTGTCCTTTTTACACACACACACACACACACACATCCTTGCAGGAACTCTACAGCGATTCTAAATTCCTATCCTTTTACACACGCACACACACACTCACACGCTTGCATAATGCCTGCAGGGCTTCTGTCTTCATGTCCTTTTATACACACACACACACACACAACCTTGCACAATCTCTAGAGTCCTTTTGATTTCTTGTCCTTTTTACACACACACACACACACACACACACACACTTCCAGAATCTCTAGAGGGCTTCTGACGTCATGTCCTTGTTAAACACATACACACACACACACACACACACACACACATCCTTGCAGAATTCCTGGATGGATTCTTACTTTGTGTCCTTTTTAAACACACACACACACACACACACACACACCCTTGCAGAATATCTAGAGGGTTTCTGAATGTGTGTCCGTTTCACATACACACACACACACACACACACACACATCCACTCCCTTACAGAACCTCTGGACGGCTTCAGACTCCATGTCCTTTTTACACACTCACACACACACACACACACACTTTTTGCAGAATCAATAGTCGGCTTCTGACTTAGTGTCCTTTTTTCACACACGCACACAGACACACACATACACTTTTGCAGAATCAATAGTCGGCTTCTGACTTGGTGTCCTTTTTACACACACGCACACAGACCCATACACACACCTGTGCAGAATCTGTGGAGGACTTCTAACAACATGTCCTTTTTACACACACACACACACACAAAGACATACTCTTGCAGGATCTCTAGATTGCTTCTGACTTGGTGTCCTTTATACACACACACACACATACACCCTTCCAGAACTCTACAAGGATTCTGACTTCATGTCCTTTTTACACACACACACACACACACACACACACACACACACACACACACACACACATGCATCCTTGCAGAATCGCAGGAATTCATCTCACGTCATGTAATTTATACACATACACTCAAACTTATTCCCTTGCAAAATCACTTGAGGGTTTCTTACTTCGTGTTCTTTTTACAAACATACTTAAAACACACACAGACACACCCTTGCAGGATCTCTAGAGGGCTTCTGACTTGGTGTCCTTTTTACACACACGCACACAGACACACATACACACACCTGTGCAGAATCTTTGGAGGACTTCTAAAATGTCGTTTATAAACACACACACACACACACATCCCTTGCAGAATCTCTAGAGGGATTCAGACTTCGTGTCCTTTTTACACACACACACACACACACACATCCTTGCAGGAACTCTACAGCGATTCTAAATTCCTATCCTTTTACACACGAACACACACACTCACACGCTTGCATAATGCCTGCAGGGCTTCTGTCTTCATGTCCTTTTTATACACACACACAGACACACAACCTTGCACAATCTCTAGAGTTCTTTTGATTTCTTGTCCTTTATACACACACACACACACTCACACAAACACATCATTCCAGAATCTCTAGAGGGTTTCTGACTTTTTTCTTTACACACACACACACACACACACACACACCTTTGCAGAAACTATGGAGTGTTTCTGACTTCATGTGTACTTTTTACACACACACACACACACACATACAACCTTGCAGAATCTCTGGAGGGCTTCTGATTTTGTGTCCTTTTTACACAAACATACACACGTACACACACCCTTGAAGAATCTCTAGAGGGCTTCTGACTTCGTGTCTTTTTACACAAACACACACACACACCACACACACATACACTTTGGTAGAATCTCTGGATGGTGGCTGACTTGCTGTCCTTTTTACACACACACACACA
>NW_027459654.1:102500-122500 GCF_050624435.1 Tenrec ecaudatus
GATTTCTTGTCCTTTTTACACACACACACACACACACACACACACACACTTCCAGAATCTCTAGAGGGCTTCTGACGTCATGTCCTTGTTAAACACATACACACACACACACACACACACACACACACATCCTTGCAGAATTCCTGGATGGATTCTTACTTTGTGTCCTTTTTAAACACACACACACACACACACACACATACCCTTGCAGAATATCTAGAGGGTTTCTGAATGTGTGTCCGTTTCACATACACACACACACACACACACACACATCCACTCCCTTACAGAACCTCTGGACGGCTTCAGACTCCATGTCCTTTTTACACACTCACACACACACACACACACACTTTTTGCAGAATCAATAGTCGGCTTCTGACTTAGTGTCCTTTTTTCACACACGCACACAGACACACACATACACTTTTGCAGAATCAATAGTCGGCTTCTGACTTGGTGTCCTTTTTACACACACGCACACAGACCCATACACACACCTGTGCAGAATCTGTGGAGGACTTCTAACAACATGTCCTTTTTACACACACACACACACACACACAAAGACATACTCTTGCAGGATCTCTAGATTGCTTCTGACTTGGTGTCCTTTATACACACACACACACATACACCCTTCCAGAACTCTACAAGGATTCTGACTTCATGTCCTTTTTACACACACACACACACACACACACACACACACACACACATGCATCCTTGCAGAATCGCAGGAATTCATCTCACGTCATGTAATTTATACACATACACTCAAACTTATTCCCTTGCAAAATCACTTGAGGGTTTCTTACTTCGTGTTCTTTTTACAAACATACTTAAAACACACACAGACACACCCTTGCAGGATCTCTAGAGGGCTTCTGACTTGGTGTCCTTTTTACACACACGCACACAGACACACATACACACACCTGTGCAGAATCTTTGGAGGACTTCTAAAATGTCGTTTATAAACACACACACACACACACATCCCTTGCAGAATCTCTAGAGGGATTCAGACTTCGTGTCCTTTTTACACACACACACACACACACACATCCTTGCAGGAACTCTACAGCGATTCTAAATTCCTATCCTTTTACACACGAACACACACTCACACGCTTGCATAATGCCTGCAGGGCTTCTGTCTTCATGTCCTTTTTATACACACACACAGACACACAACCTTGCACAATCTCTAGAGTTCTTTTGATTTCTTGTCCTTTATACACACACACACACACTCACACAAACACATCATTCCAGAATCTCTAGAGGGTTTCTGACTTTTTTCTTTACACACACACACACACACACACACACACACCTTTGCAGAAACTATGGAGTGTTTCTGACTTCATGTGTACTTTTTACACACACACACACACACACATACAACCTTGCAGAATCTCTGGAGGGCTTCTGATTTTGTGTCCTTTTTACACAAACATACACACATACACACACCCTTGAAGAATCTCTAGAGGGCTTCTGACTTCGTGTCTTTTTACACAAACACACACACACACCACACACACATACACTTTGGTAGAATCTCTGGATGGTGGCTGACTTGCTGTCCTTTTTACACACACACACACACACACACACAAACACTTGAAGAATATCTAGAGGGTTTTTGAATTTGTGTCTGTTTACTCACACACACACACACACACACACACTTACAGAACCTCTGGACGGCTTCAGACTCCATGTCCTTTTTACACACACACACACACACACACACACACACACACACATACACTTTTGCAGAATCAATAGTCGGCTTATGACTTGGTGTCTTTTTTACACACACGCACACAGACACATACACACACCTGTGCAGAATCTGTGGAGGACTTCTAACAACATGTCCTTTTTACACACACACACACACACAAAGACATACTCTTGCAGGATCTCTAGAGTGCTTCTGACTTGGTGTCCTTTATACACACACACACACACATACACCCTTCCAGAACTCTACAAGGATTCTGACTTCATGTCCTTTTTACACACACACACACACACACACACACACAAACTCATTTTCTTGCCAAATCTCTGCAGTCCTTCTGACTTCGTGTCCTTTTTAAACACACACACACACACACACATACACTTGTAGAATCTCTGGAGGACTTCTGATTTCATGTCCTTATTGCACACACACTCCCTCACTCTCACTCTGGAGGACTTCTGATTTCATGTCCTTATTACACACACACACACACACACACACACACACACACTCCCTCACTCTCACACTCATACCTTTCCAGAAAACCTAGAGGGCTTCTGATTTTGTGTCCTTTTAACACAACACACTCACCCTTGCAGAATCTCTAGAGGGCTTCTGACTTCCTGTACTTTTGACACACACACACACACACAAACACCCTTGTAGAATCTCCAGACATTTTCTGACTTCGTGTTGTTTTCACACATACACACACACACACTCTGGCAGAATCTCTGGAGGGCTTCTAATATGGTTTACTTATTTCAAACACAACAAACACACACACACACACACAGACCTTTGCATAATCAATATTGGGCTTCTGACTTCGTGTAATTTTTACCCTCACACACAAACACACACACACACATACAACCTTGCAGAATCTCTGGAGGGCTTCTGACTTTGTGTCCTTTTTACACAAACATACACACATACACACACCCTTGAAGAATCTCTAGTGGGCTTCTGACTTCGTGTCTTTTTACACAAACACACACACACCAAACACACATACACCCTGGTAGAATCTCTGGATGGTGGCTGACTTGCTGTCCTTTTTACACACACACACACACACAAACACTTGAAGAATATCTAGAGGGTTTCTGAATTTGTGTCTGTTTACACACACACACACACACACACACACACTTACAGAACCTCTGGATGGCTTCAGACTCCATGTCCTTTTTACACACACACACACTTTTGCAGAATTAATAGTCGGTTTCTGATATGGTATCCTTTTTACACAAACGCACACAGACACATACACACACCTGTGCAGAATCTGTGGAGGACTTCTAACAACATGTCCTTTTTACACACACACACACACACACACACACACACACAAAGACATACTCTTGCAGGATCTCTAGAGTGCTTCTGACTTGGTGTCCTTTATACACACACACACACACACATACACCCTTCCAGAACTCTACAATGATTCTGACTTTATGTCCTTTTTACACACAAACACACCATTGCAGAATCAATAGAGGTCTTCTGACTTCATGTCCTTTTTACACACACACACACACACACACACCCTTACAGAACCTCTGGAGGGCTTCTGATTTCATGTCCTTTTTACACACACACACACACACACACACACTTTTGCAGAATCAATAGTCGTCTTCTGACTTCGTGTCCTTTTTACAAACACACACACACACACACACACCCTTGCAGAATTTCTAGAGGGCTTCTGAATTTGTGACCTTATTACACACGCACACACTCACACACATAAAACCTTGCAGAATCTCTTGAGAGCTTCATACTTGGTCTCCTTTTTACAAACACACACACACACACATCATGCAGAATCTCTAGATGGCTTCTGACTTCAGGATCTTTTTACACACACACACACACACCTTTGCAGAAACTATGGAGTGTTTCTGACTTCATGTGTCCTTTTTACACACACTCACACACACACACACCCTTGCAGAATCTCTTGAGGTCTTCTGACGTCATGTCCTTGTTACACGCACACACTTGCATAATCTCTGGGGGTCTGACTTTGTGTCCTTTTTACACACACACTCACACACACACCCTTCCTCACACTGATACTCATACCTTTGGAAAATTCCTAGAGGGCTTCTGACTTCCTGTCCTTTTTACACACACACACACACACACACACACACACATATCCTTGCAGAATTCCTGGATGGCTTCTTACTTTGTGTCCTTTTTAAACACACACACACACACACACAGATACACACACCCTTGCAGAAATTCTAGAGGGCTTCGGACTTCGTGTTCTTTTTACGCACGCACACACACACACACACACACACACACACACAGACATGCATGCACCCTTGCAGAGTCTCTGGAATGCTTCTGACTTCGTGTTCTTTTTACACACACACACACACACACACACATACATGCATCCTTGCAGAATCGCAGGAATTCATCTAACGTCATGTAATTTATACACATACACATACACACTCAAACTCATTCCCTTGCAAAATCACTTGAGGGTTTCTTACTTTGTGTTCTTTTTACAAACATACACACACACACAGACACACCCTTGCAGGATCTCTAGAGGGCTTCTGACTTGGTGTCCTTTTTACACACACGCACACAGACACACATACACACACCTGTTCAGAATCTTTGGAGGACTTCTAAAATGTCGTTTATAAACACACACACACACACACATCCCTTGCAGAAACTCTAGAGGGATTCAGACTTCGTGTCCTTTTTACACACACACACACACACACACACATCCTTGCAGGAACTCTACAGCGATTCTAAATTCCTATCCTTTTACACACGCACACACACACTCACACGCTTGCATAATGCCTGCAGGGCTTCTGTCTTCATGTCCTTTTTATACACACACACAGACACACAACCTTGCACAATCTCTAGAGTCCTTTTGATTTCTGGTCCTTTTTACACACACACACACACACACCTTTGCAGAAACTATGGAGTGTTTCTGATTTCATGTGTCCTTTTTACACACACACACACACACACACATACAACCTTGCAGAATCTCTGGAGGGCTTCTGACTTTGTGTCATTTTTACACAAACATACACACATACACACACCCTTGAAGAATCTCTAGAGGGCTTCTGACTTCGTGTCTTTTTACACAAACACACACACACCACACACACATACACCCTTGTAGAATCTCTGGATGGTGGCTGACTTGCTGTCCTTTTTACACACACACACACACACACACACACACACAAACCCTTGCAGAATATCTAGAGGGTTTCTGAATTTGTGTCTGTTGTACACACACACACACACACAAACACACACCCTTACAGAACCTCTGGACGGCTTCAGATTCCATGTCCTTTTTACACACACACACACACACACACACACACACACACACTTTTGCAGAATCAATAGTCGGCTTCTGACTTGGTATCCTTTTTACACACACACACAGACAGACACACATACACACACCTGTGCAGAATCTGTGGAGGACTTCTAACAACATGTCCTTTTTACACACACACACACACACACACACACACACACACACTCAAAGATATACTCTTGCAGGATCTCTAGAGTGCTTCTGACTTGGTGTCCTTTATACACACACACACATACACCCTTCCAGAACTCTACAAGGATTCTGACTTCATGTCCTTTTTACACACACACACACACACACACACACACACACAAATTCATTTTCTTGCCAAATCTCTGCAGTCCTTCTGACTTCGTGTCCTTTTTAAACACACACACACACACACACACACACTTGTAGAATCTCTGGAGGACTTCTGATTTCATGTCCTTTTTACACACACACACACACACACTCCCTCACTCTCACACTGATACCTTTCCAGAAAACCTAGAGGGCTTCTGATTTCATGTCCTTTTAACACAACACACTCACCCTTGCAGAATCTCTAGAGAGCTTCTGACTTTCTGTACTTTTGACACACACACACACAAACACCCTTGCAGAATCTCCAGACATTTTCTGACTTCGTGTTGTTTTCACACATACACACACACACACTCTGGTAGAATCTCTGGAGGGCTTCTAATATGGTTTACTTATTTCAAACACAACAAACACACACACACACACACAGACCTTTGCATAATCCATATTGGGCTTCTGACTTCGTGTAATTTTTACCCTCACACACAAACGCACACACACACATACACACACACATACAACCTTGCAGAATCTCTGGAGGGCTCCTGACTTTGTGTCCTTTTTACACAAACATACACACATACACACACCCTTGAAGAATCTCTAGAGGGCTTCTGACTTCGTGTCTTTTTACACAAACACACACACACCAAACACACATACACCCTGGTAGAATCTCTGGATGGTGGCTGACTTGCTGTCCTTTTTACACACACACACACACACACAAACACCCTTGCAGAATATCTAGAGGGTTTCTGAATTTGTGTCTGTTTACACACACACACACACACACACACCCTTACAGAACCTCTGGACAGCTTCAGACTCCATGTCCTTTTTACACACACACACACACACACACACACATACACTTGCAGAATCAATAGTCGGCTTCTGACTTGGTGTCTTTTTTACTCACACGCACACAGACACATACACACACCTGTGCAGAATCTGTGGAGGACTTCTAACAACATGTCCTTTTTACACACACACACACACACACACACACACACACACACAAAGACATACTCTTGCAGGATCTCTAGAGTGCTTCTGACTTGGTGTCCTTTATACACACACACACATACACCCTTCCAGAACTCTACAATGATTCTGATTTCATGTCCTTTTTACACACACACACACACACACACACACACACACACACACACAAACACACCATTGCAGAATCAATAGAGGGCTTCTGACTTCATGTCTTTTTTATACACACACACACACACCCTTACAGAACCTCTGGAGGGCTTCTGATTTCATGTCCTTTTTTCACACACACACACACACACACACACACTTTTGCAGAATCAATAGTCGGTTTCTGACTTTGTGTCCTTTTTACAAACACCCACACACACACACGCCCTTGCAGAAATTCTAGAGGGCTTCTGAATTTGTGACCTTATTACACACGCACACACTCACACACATAAAACCTTGCAGAATCTCTTGAGAGCTTCATACTTGGTCTCCTTTTTATAAACACACACACACACCATGGCAGAATCTCTAGATGGCTTCTGACTTCAGGATCTTTTTACACACACACACACACACACACACACACACACACACCTTTGCAGAAACTATGGAGTGTTTCTGACTTCATGTGTCCTTTTTACACACACTCTCACACACACACACACACCCTTGCAGAATCTCTTGAGGGCTTCTGACGTCATGTCCTTGTTACACAAACACACACTTGCATAATCTCTGGGGGGTCTGACTTCGTATCCTTTTTACACACACACACTCACACACACACCCTCCCTCACACTGATACTCATACCTTTGTAAAATTCCTAGAGGGCTTCTGACTTCCTTACCTTTTTATACACACACACACACACACACACTCACACACATCCTTGCAGAATTCCTGGATGGATTCTTACTTTGTGTCATTTTTAAACACACACACACACACACACACACACACACACACTCCAAACTCATTTTCTTGCAAAATCTCTGCAGTCCTTCTGACTTCGTGTCCTTTTTAAACACACACACACACACACACACATACACTTGTAGAATCTCTGGAGGACTTCTGATTTCATGTCCTTATTACACACACACACACACACACACACTCCCTCACTCTCACTCTGGAGGACTTCTGATTTCATGTCCTTATTACACACACACACACACACACACACACACACTCCCTCACTCTCACACTCATACCTTTCCAGAAAACCTAGAGGGCTTCTGATTTCGTGTCCTTTTAACACAACACACTCACCCTTGCAGAATCTCTAGAGGGCTTCTGACTTCCTGTACTTTTGACACACACAGACACCCTTGCAGAATCTCCAGACATTTTCTGACTTCGTGTTGTTTTCACACATACACACACACACACACACTCTGGCAGAATCTCTGGAGGGCTTCTAATATGGTTTACTTATTTCAAACACAACAAACACACACACACAGACCTTTGCATAATCAATATTGGGCTTCTGACTTCGTGTAATTTTTACCCTCACACACACACACACATACAACCTTGCAGAATCTCTGGAGGGCTTCTGAC
Organism: Tenrec ecaudatus; assembly: GCF_050624435.1. NCBI lineage: Eukaryota > Metazoa > Chordata > Mammalia > Afrosoricida > Tenrecidae > Tenrec > Tenrec ecaudatus. The sequence goes on from NW_027459654.1 coordinate 110,541, forward strand.
TTTGTGTCCTTTTTACACAAACATACACACATACACACACCCTTGAAGAATCTCTAGAGGGCTTCTGACTTCGTGTCTTTTTACACAAACACACACACACCACACACAAATACACCCTGGTAGAATCTCTGGATGGTGGCTGACTTGCTGTCCTTTTTACACACACACACACACACACACACACACAAACACTTGAAGAATATCTAGAGGGTTTCTGAATTTGTGTCTGTTTACACACACACACACTTACAGAACCTCTGGACGGCTTCAGACTCCATGTCCTTTTTACACACACACACACACACACACACACACACACTTTTGCAGAATCAATAGTCGGCTTCTGACTTGGTATCCTTTTTACACACACGCAGACAGACACACATACACACACCTGTGCAGAATCTGTGGAGGACTTCTAACAACATGTCCTTTTTACACACACACACACACACACACACACAAGATATACTCTTGCAGGATCTCTAGAGTGCTTCTGACTTGGTGTCCTTTATACACACACACACATACACCCTTCCAGAACTCTACAAGGATTCTGACTTCATGTCCTTTTTACACACACACACACACACACACACACACACACACATTAATTTTCTTGCCAAATCTCTGCAGTCCTTCTGACTTCGTGTCCTTTTTAAACACACACACACACACACACACACTTGTAGAATCTCTGGAGGACTTCTGATTTCATGTCCTTTTTACACACACACACACACACACTCCCTCACTCTCACACTCATACCTTTCCAGAAAACCTAGAGGGCTTCTGATTTCATGTCCTTTTAACACAACACACTCACCCTTGCAGAATCTCTAGAGGGCTTCTGACTTCCTGTACTTTTGACACACACACACACAAACACCCTTGCAGAATCTCCAGACATTTTCTGACTTCGTGTTGTTTTCACACATACACACACACACACTCTGGTAGAATCTCTGGAGGGCTTCTAATATGGTTTACTTATTTCAAACACAACAAACACACACACACACACAGACCTTTGCATAATCAATATTGGGCTTCTGACTTCGTGTAATTTTTACCCTCACACACAAACGCACACACACACACACACACACACACACATACAACCTTGCAGAATCTCTGGAGGGCTTCTGACTTTGTGTTCTTTTTACACAAACATACACACATACACACACCCTTGAAGAATCTGTAGAGGGCTTCTGACTTCGTGTCTTTTTACACAAACACACACACACCAAACACACATACACCCTGGTAGAATCTCTGGATGGTGGCTGACTTGCTGTCCTTTTTACACACACACACACACACACACACAAACACCCTTGCAGAATATCTAGAGGGTTTCTGAATTTGTGTCTGTTTACACACACACACACACACACACACACACACACACCCTTACAGAACCTATGGACAGCTTCAGACTCCATGTCCTTTTTACACACACACACACACACACACATACACTTGCAGAATCAATAGTCGGCTTCTGACTTGGTGTCTTTTTTACACACACGCACACAGACACATACACACACCTGTGCAGAATCTGTGGAGGACTTCTAACAACATGTCCTTTTTACACACACACACACACACACACACAAAGACATACTCTTGCAGGATCTCTAGAGTGCTTCTGACTTGGTGTCCTTTATACACACACACACACACATACACCCTTCCAGAACTCTACAATGATTCTGATTTCATGTCCTTTTTACACACACACACACACACACACACACACAAACATACCATTGCAGAATCAATAGAGGGCTTCTGACTTCATGTCTTTTTTATACACACACACACACACCCTTACAGATCCTCTGGAGGGCTTCTGATTTCATGTCCTTTTTTCACACACACACACACACACACTTTTGCAGAATCAATAGTCGGTTTCTGACTTCGTGTCCTTTTTACAAACACCCACACACACACACGCCCTTGCAGAAATTCTAGAGGGCTTCTGAATTTGTGACCTTATTACACACGCACACACTCACACACATAAAACCTTGCAGAATCTCTTGAGAGCTTCATACTTGGTCTCCTTTTTACAAACACACACACACATCATGGCAGAATCTCTAGATGGCTTCTGACTTCAGGATCTTTTTACACACACACACACACACACACAAAGATATACTCTTGCAGGATCTCTAGAGTGCTTCTGACTTGGTGTCCTTTATACACACACACACATACACCCTTCCAGAACTCTACAAGGATTCTGATATCATGTCCTTTTTACACACACACACACACACACACACACACACATTAATTTTCTTGCCAAATCTCTGCAGTCCTTCTGACTTCGTGTCCTTTTTAAACACACACACACACACACACACTTGTAGAATCTCTGGAGGACTTCTGATTTCATGTCCTTTTTACACACACACACACACACACTCCCTCACTCTCACACTCATACCTTTCCAGAAAACCTAGAGGGCTTCTGATTTCATGTCCTTTTAACACAACACACTCACCCTTGCAGAATCTCTAGAGGGCTTCTGACTTCCTGTACTTTTGACACACACACACACAAACACCCTTGCAGAATCTCCAGATATTTTCTGACTTCGTGTTGTTTTCACACATACACACACACACACTCTGGTAGAATCTCTGGAGGGCTTCTAATATGGTTTACTTATTTCAAACACAACAAACACACACACACACACAGACCTTTGCATAATCAATATTGGGCTTCTGACTTCGTGTAATTTTTACCCTCACACACAAACGCACACACACACACACACACACACACACATACAACCTTGCAGAATCTCTGGAGGGCTTCTGACTTTGTGTTCTTTTTACACAAACATACACACATACACACACCCTTGAAGAATCTGTAGAGGGCTTCTGACTTCGTGTCTTTTTACACAAACACACACACACCAAACACACATACACCCTGGTAGAATCTCTGGATGGTGGCTGACTTGCTGTCCTTTTTACACACACACACACACACACACACACACACACAAACACCCTTGCAGAATATCTAGAGGGTTTCTGAATTTGTGTCTGTTTACACACACACACACACACACACCCTTACAGAACCTCTGGACGGCTTCAGACTCCATGTCCTTTTTACACACACACACACACACACACATACACTTGCAGAATCAATAGTCGGCTTCTGACTTGGTGTCTTTTTTACACACACGCACACAGACACATACACACACCTGTGCAGAATCTGTGGAGGACTTCTAACAACATGTCCTTTTTACACACACACACACACACACACACACAAAGACATACTCTTGCAGGATCTCTAGAGTGCTTCTGACTTGGTGTCCTTTATACACACACACACACACATACACCCTTCCAGAACTCTACAATGATTCTGATTTCATGTCCTTTTTACACACACACACACACACACACACACACAAACATACCATTGCAGAATCAATAGAGGGCTTCTGACTTCATGTCTTTTTTATACACACACACACACACCCTTACAGATCCTCTGGAGGGCTTCTGATTTCATGTCCTTTTTTCACACACACACACACACACACACACTTTTGCAGAATCAATAGTCGGTTTCTGACTTCGTGTCCTTTTTACAAACACCCACACACACACACGCCCTTGCAGATATTCTAGAGGGCTTCTGAATTTGTGACCTTATTACACACGCACACACTCACACACATAAAACCTTGCAGAATCTCTTGAGAGCTTCATACTTGGTCTCCTTTTTACAAACACACACACACATCATGGCAGAATCTCTAGATGGCTTCTGACTTCAGGATCTTTTTACACACACACACACACACACACCTTTGCAGAAACTATGGAGTGTTTCTGACTTCATGTGTCCTTTTTACACACACTCTCACACACACACACACCCTTGCAGAATGTCTTGAGGGCTTCTGACGTCATGTCCTTGTTACACAAACACACACTTGCATAATCTCTGGGGGGTCTGACTTCGTATGCTTTTTACACACACACACTCACACACACACCCTCCCTCAACTGATACTCATACCTTTGTAAAATTCCTAGAGGGCTTCTGACTTCCGTACCTTTTTATACACACACACACACACACACACACACTCACACACACTCCAAACTCATTTTCTTGCAAAATCTCTGCAGTCCTTCTGACTTCGTGTTCTTTTTAAACACACACACACACACACACATACACTTGTAGAATCTCTGGAGGACTTCTGATTTCATGTCTTATTACACACACACACACACACACACTCCCTCACTCTCACTCTGGAGGACTTCTGATTTCATGTCCTTATTACACACACACACACACACACACACACTCCCTCACTCTCACACTCATACCTTTCCAGAAAACCTAGAGGGCTTCTGATTTCGTGTCCTTTTAACACAACACACTCACCCTTGCAGAATCTCTAGAGGGCTTCTGACTTCCTGTACTTTTGACACACACAAACACCCTTGCAGAATCTCCAGACATTTTCTGACTTCGTGTTGTTTTCACACATACACACACACACACACACTCTGGCAGAATCTCTGGAGGGCTTCTAATATGGTTTACTTATTTCAAACACAACAAACACACACACACAGACCTTTGCATAATCAATATTGGGCTTCTGACTTCGTGTAATTTTTACCCTCACACACAAACACACACATACAACCTTGCAGAATCCCTGGAGGGCTTCTGACTTTGTGTCATTTTTACACAAACATACACACATACACACACCCTTGAAGAATCTCTAGAGGGCTTCTGACTTCGTGTCTTTTTACACAAACACACACACACCACACACACATACACCCTTGTAGAATCTCTGGATGGTGGCTGACTTGCTGTCCTTTTTACACACACACACACACACACACACACAAACCCTTGCAGAATATCTAGAGGGTTTCTGAATTTGTGTCTGTTGTACACATACACACACACCCTTACAGAACCTCTGGACGGCTTCAGATTCCATGTCCTTTTTACACACACACACACACACACGCACACACTTTTCCAGAATCAATAGTCGGCTTCTGACTTGGTATCCTTTTTACACACACGCAGACAGACACACATACACACACCTGTGCAGAATCTGTGGAGGACTTCTAACCACATGTCCTTTTTACACACACACACACACACACACACACACACACAAAGATATACTCTTGCAGGATCTCTAGAGTGCTTCTGACTTGGTGTCCTTTATACACACACACACATACACCCTTCCAGAACTCTACAAGGATTCTGATATCATGTCCTTTTTACACACACACACACACACACACACACACACATTAATTTTCTTGCCAAATCTCTGCAGTCCTTCTGACTTCGTGTCCTTTTTAAACACACACACACACACACACACTTGTAGAATCTCTGGAGGACTTCTGATTTCATGTCCTTTTTACACACACACACACACACACTCCCTCACTCTCACACTCATACCTTTCCAGAAAACCTAGAGGGCTTCTGATTTCATGTCCTTTTAACACAACACACTCACCCTTGCAGAATCTCTAGAGGGCTTCTGACTTCCTGTACTTTTGACACACACACACACAAACACCCTTGCAGAATCTCCAGATATTTTCTGACTTCGTGTTGTTTTCACACATACACACACACACACTCTGGTAGAATCTCTGGAGGGCTTCTAATATGGTTTACTTATTTCAAACACAACAAACACACACACACACACAGACCTTTGCATAATCAATATTGGGCTTCTGACTTCGTGTAATTTTTACCCTCACACACAAACGCACACACACACACACACACACACACACATACAACCTTGCAGAATCTCTGGAGGGCTTCTGACTTTGTGTTCTTTTTACACAAACATACACACATACACACACCCTTGAAGAATCTGTAGAGGGCTTCTGACTTCGTGTCTTTTTACACAAACACACACACACCAAACACACATACACCCTGGTAGAATCTCTGGATGGTGGCTGACTTGCTGTCCTTTTTACACACACACACACACACACACACAAACACCCTTGCAGAATATCTAGAGGGTTTCTGAATTTGTGTCTGTTTACACACACACACACACACACACACACACACCCTTACAGAACCTATGGACAGCTTCAGACTCCATGTCCTTTTTACACACACACACACACACACACATACACTTGCAGAATCAATAGTCGGCTTCTGACTTGGTGTCTTTTTTACACACACGCACACAGACACATACACACACCTGTGCAGAATCTGTGGAGGACTTCTAACAACATGTCCTTTTTACACACACACACACACACACACACACACAAAGACATACTCTTGCAGGATCTCTAGAGTGCTTCTGACTTGGTGTCCTTTATACACACACACACACACATACACCCTTCCAGAACTCTACAATGATTCTGATTTCATGTCCTTTTTACACACACACACACACACACACACACACACAAACATACCATTGCAGAATCAATAGAGGGCTTCTGACTTCATGTCTTTTTTATACACACACACACACACCCTTACAGATCCTCTGGAGGGCTTCTGATTTCATGTCCTTTTTTCACACACACACACACACACACTTTTGCAGAATCAATAGTCGGTTTCTGACTTCGTGTCCTTTTTACAAACACCCACACACACACACGCCCTTGCAGAAATTCTAGAGGGCTTCTGAATTTGTGACCTTATTACACACGCACACACTCACACACATAAAACCTTGCAGAATCTCTTGAGAGCTTCATACTTGGTCTCCTTTTTACAAACACACACACACATCATGGCAGAATCTCTAGATGGCTTCTGACTTCAGGATCTTTTTACACACACACACACACACACACCTTTGCAGAAACTATGGAGTGTTTCTGACTTCATGTGTCCTTTTTACACACACTCTCACACACACACACACCCTTGCAGAATGTCTTGAGGGCTTCTGACGTCATGTCCTTGTTACACAAACACACACTTGCATAATCTCTGGGGGGTCTGACTTCGTATGCTTTTTACACACACACACTCACACACACACCCTCCCTCAACTGATACTCATACCTTTGTAAAATTCCTAGAGGGCTTCTGACTTCCGTACCTTTTTATACACACACACACACACACACACACACTCACACACACTCCAAACTCATTTTCTTGCAAAATCTCTGCAGTCCTTCTGACTTCGTGTTCTTTTTAAACACACACACACACACACACATACACTTGTAGAATCTCTGGAGGACTTCTGATTTCATGTCTTATTACACACACACACACACACACACTCCCTCACTCTCACTCTGGAGGACTTCTGATTTCATGTCCTTATTACACACACACACACACACACACACACTCCCTCACTCTCACACTCATACCTTTCCAGAAAACCTAGAGGGCTTCTGATTTCGTGTCCTTTTAACACAACACACTCACCCTTGCAGAATCTCTAGAGGGCTTCTGACTTCCTGTACTTTTGACACACACAAACACCCTTGCAGAATCTCCAGACATTTTCTGACTTCGTGTTGTTTTCACACATACACACACACACACACACTCTGGCAGAATCTCTGGAGGGCTTCTAATATGGTTTACTTATTTCAAACACAACAAACACACACACACAGACCTTTGCATAATCAATATTGGGCTTCTGACTTCGTGTAATTTTTACCCTCACACACAAACACACACATACAACCTTGCAGAATCTCTGGAGGGCTTCTGACTTTGTGTCATTTTTACACAAACATACACACATACACACACCCTTGAAGAATCTCTAGAGGGCTTCTGACTTCGTGTCTTTTTACACAAACACACACACACCACACACACATACACCCTTGTAGAATCTCTGGATGGTGGCTGACTTGCTGTCCTTTTTACACACACACACACACACACACACACACAAACCCTTGCAGAATATCTAGAGGGTTTCTGAATTTGTGTCTGTTGTACACATACACACACACCCTTACAGAACCTCTGGACGGCTTCAGATTCCATGTCCTTTTTACACACACACACACACACACGCACACACTTTTCCAGAATCAATAGTCGGCTTCTGACTTGGTATCCTTTTTACACACACGCAGACAGACACACATACACACACCTGTGCAGAATCTGTGGAGGACTTCTAACCACATGTCCTTTTTACACACACACACACACACACACACACACACACACAAAGATATACTCTTGCAGGATCTCTAGAGTGCTTCTGACTTGGTGTCCTTTATACACACACACACATACACCCTTCCAGAACTCTACAAGGATTCTGATATCATGTCCTTTTTACACACACACACACACACACACACACACATTAATTTTCTTGCCAAATCTCTGCAGTCCTTCTGACTTCGTGTCCTTTTTAAACACACACACACACACACACACTTGTAGAATCTCTGGAGGACTTCTGATTTCATGTCCTTTTTACACACACACACACACACACACTCCCTCACTCTCACACTCATACCTTTCCAGAAAACCTAGAGGGCTTCTGATTTCATGTCCTTTTAACACAACACACTCACCCTTGCAGAATCTCTAGAGGGCTTCTGACTTCCTGTACTTTTGACACACACACACACAAACACCCTTGCAGAATCTCCAGATATTTTCTGACTTCGTGTTGTTTTCACACATACACACACACACACTCTGGTAGAATCTCTGGAGGGCTTCTAATATGGTTTACTTATTTCAAACACAACAAACACACACACACACACAGACCTTTGCATAATCAATATTGGGCTTCTGACTTCGTGTAATTTTTACCCTCACACACAAACGCACACACACACACACACACACACACACATACAACCTTGCAGAATCTCTGGAGGGCTTCTGACTTTGTGTTCTTTTTACACAAACATACACACATACACACACCCTTGAAGAATCTGTAGAGGGCTTCTGACTTCGTGTCTTTTTACACAAACACACACACACCAAACACACATACACCCTGGTAGAATCTCTGGATGGTGGCTGACTTGCTGTCCTTTTTACACACACACACACACACACACACACACAAACACCCTTGCAGAATATCTAGAGGGTTTCTGAATTTGTGTCTGTTTACACACACACACACACACACACCCTTACAGAACCTCTGGACGGCTTCAGACTCCATGTCCTTTTTACACACACACACACTTTTGCAGAATCAATAGTCGGTTTCTGATATGGTATCCTTTTTACACACACGCACACAGACACATACACACACCTGTGCAGAATCTGTGGAGGACTTCTAACAACATGTCCTTTTTACACACACACACACACACACACACACACACAAAGACATACTCTTGCAGGATCTCTAGAGTGCTTCTGACTTGGTGTCCTTTATACACACATACACACATACACCCTTCCAGAACTCTACAGTGATTCTGACTTTATGTCCTTTTTACACACACACACACACACACACAAACACACCATTGCAGAATCAATAGAGGTCTTCTGACTTCATGTCCTTTTTACACACACACACACACACACACCCTTACAGAACCTCTGGAGGGCTTCTGATTTCATGTCCTTTTTACACACACACACACACACACACACTTTTGCAGAATCAATAGTCGGCTTCTGACTTCGTGTCCTTTTTACAAACACACACACACACACACACCCTTGCAGAATTTCTAGAGGGCTTCTGAATTTGTGACCTTATTACACACGCACACACTCACACACATACAACCTTGCAGAATCTCTTGAGAGCTTCATACTTGGTCTCCTTTTTACAAACACACACACACACATCATGCAGAATCTCTAGATGGCTTCTGACTTCAGGATCTTTTTACACACACACACACACACCTTTGCAGAAACTATGGAGTGTTTCTGACTTCATGTGTCCTTTTTACACACACTCACACACACACACCCTTGCAGAATCTCTTGAGGTCTTCTGACGTCATGTCCTTGTTACACGCACACACTTGCATAATCTCTGGGGGTCTGACTTCGTGTCCTTTTTACACACACACTCACACACACACCCTACCTCACACTGATACTCATACCTTTGGAAAATTCCTAGAGGGCTTCTGACTTCCTGTCCTTTTTACACACACACACACAGATACACACACCCTTGCAGAAATTCTATAGGGCTTCGGACTTCGTGTTCTTTTTACGCACGCACACACACACACACACAGACATGCACGCACCCTTGCAGAGTCTCTGGAATGCTTCTGACTTCGTGTTCTTTTTACACACACACACACACACACACACACATACATGCATCCTTGCAGAATCGCAGGAATTCATCTCACGTCATGTAATTTATACACATACACATACACACTCAAACTCATTCCCTTGCAAAATCACTTGAGGGTTTCTTACTTTGTGTTCTTTTTACAAACATACACACACACACAGACACACCCTTGCAGGATCTCTAGAGGGCTTCTGACTTGGTGTGCTTTTTACACACACGCACACAGACACACATACACACACCTGTGCAGAATCTTTGGAGGACTTCTAAAATGTCGTTTATAAACACACACACACACATCCCTTGCAGAATCTCTAGAGGGATTCAGACTTCGTGTCCTTTTTACACACACACACACACACACACACACACATCCTTGCAGGAACTCTACAGCGATTCTAAATTCCTATCCTTTTACACACTCACACGCTTGCATAATGCCTGCAGGGCTTCTGTCTTCATGTCCTTTTTATACACACACACAGGCACACAACCTTGCACAATCTCTAGAGTCCTTTTGATTTCTTGTCCTTTTTACACACACACACACACACACACACACACCTTTGCAGAAACTATGGAGTGTTTCTGATTTCATGTGTCCTTTTTACACACACACACACACACACACACATACAACCTTGCAGAATCTCTGGAGGGCTTCTGACTTTGTGTCATTTTTACACAAACATACACACATACACACACCCTTGAAGAATCTCTAGAGGGCTTCTGACTTCGTGTCTTTTTACACAAACACACACACACCACACACACATATACCCTTGTAAAATCTCTGGATGGTGGCTGACTTGCTGTCCTTTTTACACACACACACGCACACACACACACACACACACAAACCCTTGCAGAATATCTAGAGGGTTTCTGAATTTGTGTCTGTTGTACACACACACACACACACACCCTTACAGAACCTCTGGACGGCTTCAGATTCCATGTCCTTTTTACACACACACACACACACACACACACACACACACACTTTTCCAGAATCAATAGTCGGCTTCTGACTTGGTATCCTTTTTACACACACGCAGACAGACACACATACACACACCTGTGCAGAATCTGTGGAGGACTTCTAACAACATGTCCTTTTTACACACACACACACACACACACACAAAGATATACTCTTGCAGGATCTCTAGAGTGCTTCTGACTTGGTGTCCTTTATACACACACACACATACACCCTTCCAGAACTCTACAAGGATTCTGACTTCATGTCCTTTTTACACACACACACACACACACACACAAATTCATTTTCTTGCCAAATCTCTGCAGTCCTTCTGACTTCGTGTCCTTTTTAAACACACACACACCACACACACACTTGTAGAATCTCTGGAGGACTTCTGATTTCATGTCCTTTTTACACACACACACACACACACACACACACACACAAAGATATACTCTTGCAGGATCTCTAGAGTGCTTCTGACTTGGTGTCCTTTATACACACACACACATACACCCTTCCAGAACTCTACAAGGATTCTGACTTCATGTCCTTTTTACACACACACACACACACAAACACACACAAATTC
>NW_027459654.1:127500-140000 GCF_050624435.1 Tenrec ecaudatus
ACACACTCTGGCAGAATCTCTGGAGGGCTTCTAATATGGTTTACTTATTTCAAACACAACAAACACACACACACAGACCTTTGCATAATCAATATTGGGCTTCTGACTTCGTGTAATTTTTACCCTCACACACAAACACACACATACAACCTTGCAGAATCTCTGGAGGGCTTCTGACTTTGTGTCATTTTTACACAAACATACACACATACACACACCCTTGAAGAATCTCTAGAGGGCTTCTGACTTCGTGTCTTTTTACACAAACACACACACACCACACACACATACACCCTTGTAGAATCTCTGGATGGTGGCTGACTTGCTGTCCTTTTTACACACACACACACACACACACACACACACACAAACCCTTGCAGAATATCTAGAGGGTTTCTGAATTTGTGTCTGTTGTACACATACACACACACCCTTACAGAACCTCTGGACGGCTTCAGATTCCATGTCCTTTTTACACACACACACACACACACGCACACACTTTTCCAGAATCAATAGTCGGCTTCTGACTTGGTATCCTTTTTACACACACGCAGACAGACACACATACACACACCTGTGCAGAATCTGTGGAGGACTTCTAACAACATGTCCTTTTTACACACACACACACACACACACACACACACAAAGATATACTCTTGCAGGATCTCTAGAGTGCTTCTGACTTGGTGTCCTTTATACACACACACACATACACCCTTCCAGAACTCTACAAGGATTCTGATATCATGTCCTTTTTACACACACACACACACACACACACACACACACATTAATTTTCTTGCCAAATCTCTGCAGTCCTTCTGACTTCGTGTCCTTTTTAAACACACACACACACACACACACTTGCAGAATCTCTGGAGGACTTCTGATTTCATGTCCTTTTTACACACACACACACACACACTCCCTCACTCTCACACTCATACCTTTCCAGAAAACCTAGAGGGCTTCTGATTTCATGTCCTTTTAACACAACACACTCACCCTTGCAGAATCTCTAGAGGGCTTCTGACTTCCTGTACTTTTGACACACACACACACACAAACACCCTTGCAGAATCTCCAGATATTTTCTGACTTCGTGTTGTTTTCACACATACACACACACACACTCTGGTAGAATCTCTGGAGGGCTTCTAATATGGTTTACTTATTTCAAACACAACAAACACACACACACACACAGACCTTTGCATAATCAATATTGGGCTTCTGACTTCGTGTAATTTTTACCCTCACACACAAACGCACACACACACACACACACACACACACACATACAACCTTGCAGAATCTCTGGAGGGCTTCTGACTTTGTGTTCTTTTTACACAAACATACACACATACACACACCCTTGAAGAATCTGTAGAGGGCTTCTGACTTCGTGTCTTTTTACACAAACACACACACACCAAACACACATACACCCTGGTAGAATCTCTGGATGGTGGCTGACTTGCTGTCCATTTTACACACACACACACACACACACACACACAAACACCCTTGCAGAATATCTAGAGGGTTTCTGAATTTGTGTCTGTTTACACACACACACACACACACACCCTTACAGAACCTCTGGACGGCTTCAGACTCCATGTCCTTTTTACACACACACACACTTTTGCAGAATCAATAGTCGGTTTCTGATATGGTATCCTTTTTACACACACGCACACAGACACATACACACACCTGTGCAGAATCTGTGGAGGACTTCTAACAACATGTCCTTTTTACACACACACACACACACACACACACACACACAAAGACATACTCTTGCAGGATCTCTAGAGTGCTTCTGACTTGGTGTCCTTTATACACACATACACACATACACCCTTCCAGAACTCTACAGTGATTCTGACTTTATGTCCTTTTTACACACACACACACACACACACAAACACACCATTGCAGAATCAATAGAGGTCTTCTGACTTCATGTCCTTTTTACACACACACACACACACACACCCTTACAGAACCTCTGGAGGGCTTCTGATTTCATGTCCTTTTTACACACACACACACACACACACACACACACTTTTGCAGAATCAATAGTCGGCTTCTGACTTCGTGTCCTTTTTACAAACACACACACACACACACACCCTTGCAGAATTTCTAGAGGGCTTCTGAATTTGTGACCTTATTACACACGCACACACTCACACACATAAAACCTTGCAGAATCTCTTGAGAGCTTCATACTTGGTCTCCTTTTTACAAACACACACACACACATCATGCAGAATCTCTAGATGGCTTCTGACTTCAGGATCTTTTTACACACACACACACACACCTTTGCAGAAACTATGGAGTGTTTCTGACTTCATGTGTCCTTTTTACACACACTCACACACACACACCCTTGCAGAATCTCTTGAGGTCTTCTGACGTCATGTCCTTGTTACACGCACACACTTGCATAATCTCTGGGGGTCTGACTTCGTGTCCTTTTTACACACACACTCACACACACACCCTACCTCACACTGATACTCATACCTTTGGAAAATTCCTAGAGGGCTTCTGACTTCCTGTCCTTTTTACACACACACACACAGATACACACACCCTTGCAGAAATTCTATAGGGCTTCGGACTTCGTGTTCTTTTTACGCACGCACACACACACACACACAGACATGCACGCACCCTTGCAGAGTCTCTGGAATGCTTCTGACTTCGTGTTCTTTTTACACACACACACACACACACACACACACATACATGCATCCTTGCAGAATCGCAGGAATTCATCTCACGTCATGTAATTTATACACATACACATACACACTCAAACTCATTCCCTTGCAAAATCACTTGAGGGTTTCTTACTTTGTGTTCTTTTTACAAACATACACACACACACAGACACACCCTTGCAGGATCTCTAGAGGGCTTCTGACTTGGTGTGCTTTTTACACACACGCACACAGACACACATACACACACCTGTGCAGAATCTTTGGAGGACTTCTAAAATGTCGTTTATAAACACACACACACACATCCCTTGCAGAATCTCTAGAGGGATTCAGACTTCGTGTCCTTTTTACACACACACACACACACACACACACACATCCTTGCAGGAACTCTACAGCGATTCTAAATTCCTATCCTTTTACACACTCACACGCTTGCATAATGCCTGCAGGGCTTCTGTCTTCATGTCCTTTTTATACACACACACAGGCACACAACCTTGCACAATCTCTAGAGTCCTTTTGATTTCTTGTCCTTTTTACACACACACACACACACACACACCTTTGCAGAAACTATGGAGTGTTTCTGATTTCATGTGTCCTTTTTACACACACACACACACACACACACACATACAACCTTGCAGAATCTCTGGAGGGCTTCTGACTTTGTGTCATTTTTACACAAACATACACACATACACACACCCTTGAAGAATCTCTAGAGGGCTTCTGACTTCGTGTCTTTTTACACAAACACACACACACCACACACACATATACCCTTGTAAAATCTCTGGATGGTGGCTGACTTGCTGTCCTTTTTACACACACACACGCACACACACACACACACACACAAACCCTTGCAGAATATCTAGAGGGTTTCTGAATTTGTGTCTGTTGTACACACACACACACACACCCTTACAGAACCTCTGGACGGCTTCAGATTCCATGTCCTTTTTACACACACACACACACACACACACACACACACTTTTCCAGAATCAATAGTCGGCTTCTGACTTGGTATCCTTTTTACACACACGCAGACAGACACACATACACACACCTGTGCAGAATCTGTGGAGGACTTCTAACAACATGTCCTTTTTACACACACACACACACACACACACACAAAGATATACTCTTGCAGGATCTCTAGAGTGCTTCTGACTTGGTGTCCTTTATACACACACACACATACACCCTTCCAGAACTCTACAAGGATTCTGACTTCATGTCCTTTTTACACACACACACACACACACACACACAAATTCATTTTCTTGCCAAATCTCTGCAGTCCTTCTGACTTCGTGTCCTTTTTAAACACACACACACCACACACACACTTGTAGAATCTCTGGAGGACTTCTGATTTCATGTCCTTTTTACACACACACACACACACACTCCCTCACTCTCACACTCATACCTTTCCAGAAAACCTAGAGGGCTTCTGATTTCATGTCCTTTTAACACAACACACTCACCCTTGCAGAATCTCTAGAGGGCTTCTGACTTCCTGTACTTTTGACACACACACACACAAACACCCTTGCAGAATCTCCAGATATTTTCTGACTTCGTGTTGTTTTCACACATACACACACACACACTCTGGTAGAATCTCTGGAGGGCTTCTAATATGGTTTACTTATTTCAAACACAACAAACACACACACACACACAGACCTTTGCATAATCAATATTGGGCTTCTGACTTCGTGTAATTTTTACCCTCACACACAAACGCACACACACACACACACACACACACACACATACAACCTTGCAGAATCTCTGGAGGGCTTCTGACTTTGTGTTCTTTTTACACAAACATACACACATACACACACCCTTGAAGAATCTGTAGAGGGCTTCTGACTTCGTGTCTTTTTACACAAACACACACACACCAAACACACATACACCCTGGTAGAATCTCTGGATGGTGGCTGACTTGCTGTCCTTTTTACACACACACACACACACACACACACAAACACCCTTGCAGAATATCTAGAGGGTTTCTGAATTTGTGTCTGTTTACACACACACACACACACACACCCTTACAGAACCTCTGGACGGCTTCAGACTCCATGTCCTTTTTACACACACACACACTTTTGCAGAATCAATAGTCGGTTTCTGATATGGTATCCTTTTTACACACACGCACACAGACACATACACACACCTGTGCAGAATCTGTGGAGGACTTCTAACAACATGTCCTTTTTACACACACACACACACACACACACACACACACAAAGACATACTCTTGCAGGATCTCTAGAGTGCTTCTGACTTGGTGTCCTTTATACACACATACACACATACACCCTTCCAGAACTCTACAGTGATTCTGACTTTATGTCCTTTTTACACACACACACACACACACACAAACACACCATTGCAGAATCAATAGAGGTCTTCTGACTTCATGTCCTTTTTACACACACACACACACACACACCCTTACAGAACCTCTGGAGGGCTTCTGATTTCATGTCCTTTTTACACACACACACACACACACACACACACACTTTTGCAGAATCAATAGTCGGCTTCTGACTTCGTGTCCTTTTTACAAACACACACACACACACACACCCTTGCAGAATTTCTAGAGGGCTTCTGAATTTGTGACCTTATTACACACGCACACACTCACACACATAAAACCTTGCAGAATCTCTTGAGAGCTTCATACTTGGTCTCCTTTTTACAAACACACACACACACATCATGCAGAATCTCTAGATGGCTTCTGACTTCAGGATCTTTTTACACACACACACACACACCTTTGCAGAAACTATGGAGTGTTTCTGACTTCATGTGTCCTTTTTACACACACTCACACACACACACCCTTGCAGAATCTCTTGAGGTCTTCTGACGTCATGTCCTTGTTACACGCACACACTTGCATAATCTCTGGGGGTCTGACTTCGTGTCCTTTTTACACACACACTCACACACACACCCTACCTCACACTGATACTCATACCTTTGGAAAATTCCTAGAGGGCTTCTGACTTCCTGTCCTTTTTACACACACACACACAGATACACACACCCTTGCAGAAATTCTATAGGGCTTCGGACTTCGTGTTCTTTTTACGCACGCACACACACACACACACAGACATGCACGCACCCTTGCAGAGTCTCTGGAATGCTTCTGACTTCGTGTTCTTTTTACACACACACACACACACACACACACATACATGCATCCTTGCAGAATCGCAGGAATTCATCTCACGTCATGTAATTTATACACATACACATACACACTCAAACTCATTCCCTTGCAAAATCACTTGAGGGTTTCTTACTTTGTGTTCTTTTTACAAACATACACACACACACAGACACACCCTTGCAGGATCTCTAGAGGGCTTCTGACTTCGTGTGCTTTTTACACACACGCACACAGACACACATACACACACCTGTGCAGAATCTTTGGAGGACTTCTAAAATGTCGTTTATAAACACACACACACACACATCCCTTGCAGAATCTCTAGAGGGATTCAGACTTCGTGTCCTTTTTACACACACACACACACACACACACACACACACACATCCTTGCAGGAACTCTACAGCGATTCTAAATTCCTATCCTTTTACACACTCACACGCTTGCATAATGCCTGCAGGGCTTCTGTCTTCATGTCCTTTTTATACACACACACAGGCACACAACCTTGCACAATCTCTAGAGTCCTTTTGATTTCTTGTCCTTTTTACACACACACACACACACACACACACACCTTTGCAGAAACTATGGAGTGTTTCTGATTTCATGTGTCCTTTTTACACACACACACACACACACACATACAACCTTGCAGAATCTCTGGAGGGCTTCTGACTTTGTGTCATTTTTACACAAACATACACACATACACACACCCTTGAAGAATCTCTAGAGGGCTTCTGACTTCGTGTCTTTTTACACAAACACACACACACCACACACACATATACCCTTGTAAAATCTCTGGATGGTGGCTGACTTGCTGTCCTTTTTACACACACACACGCACACACACACACACACACACAAACCCTTGCAGAATATCTAGAGGGTTTCTGAATTTGTGTCTGTTGTACACACACACACACACACCCTTACAGAACCTCTGGACGGCTTCAGATTCCATGTCCTTTTTACACACACACACACACACACACACACACACACTTTTCCAGAATCAATAGTCGGCTTCTGACTTGGTATCCTTTTTACACACACGCAGACAGACACACATACACACACCTGTGCAGAATCTGTGGAGGACTTCTAACAACATGTCCTTTTTACACACACACACACACACACACACACACAAAGATATACTCTTGCAGGATCTCTAGAGTGCTTCTGACTTGGTGTCCTTTATACACACACACACATACACCCTTCCAGAACTCTACAAGGATTCTGACTTCATGTCCTTTTTACACACACACACACACACACACACACAAATTCATTTTCTTGCCAAATTTCTGCAGTCCTTCTGACTTCGTGTCCTTTTTAAACACACACACACCACACACACACTTGTAGAATCTCTGGAGGACTTCTGATTTCATGTCCTTTTTACACACACACACACACACACACACACACACAAAGATATACTCTTGCAGGATCTCTAGAGTGCTTCTGACTTGGTGTCCTTTATACACACACACACATACACCCTTCCAGAACTCTACAAGGATTCTGACTTCATGTCCTTTTTACACACACACACACACACAAACACACACAAATTCATTTTCTTGCCAAATCTCTGCAGTCCTTCTGACTTCGTGTCCTTTTTAAACACGCACACACACACACACACTTGTAGAATCTCTGGAGGACTTCTGATTTCATGTCCTTTTTACACACACACACACACACACACACACTCCCTCACTCTCACACTGATACCTTTCCAGAAAACCTAGAGGGCTTCTGATTTCATGTCCTTTTAACACAACACACTCACCCTTGCAGAATCTCTAGAGGGCTTCTGACTTCCTGTACTTTTGACACACACACACACAAACACCCTTGCAGAATCTCCAGACATTTTCTGATTCGTGTTGTTTTCACACATACACACACACACACTCTGGCAGAATCACTGGAGGGCTTCTAATATGGTTTACTTATTTCAAACACAACAAACACACACACACAGACCTTTGCATAATCAATATTGGGCTTCTGACTTCGTGTAATTTTTACCCTCCAACACAAACACACACACAC
Source organism: Tenrec ecaudatus (assembly GCF_050624435.1). Taxonomy (NCBI): domain Eukaryota; kingdom Metazoa; phylum Chordata; class Mammalia; order Afrosoricida; family Tenrecidae; genus Tenrec; species Tenrec ecaudatus. The sequence continues at coordinate 135,571 of NW_027459654.1, forward strand.
ACATACAACCTTGCAGAATCTCTGGAGGGCTTCTGACTTTGTGTCCTTTTTACACAAACATACACACATACACACACCCTTGAAGAATCTCTAGAGGGCTTCTGACTTCGTGTCTTTTTACACAAACACACACACACCAAACACACATACACCCTGGTAGAATCTCTGGATGGTGGCTGACTTGCTGTCCTTTTTACACACACACACACACACACACACACACAAACACCCTTGCAGAATATCTAGAGGGTTTCTGAATTTGTGTCTGTTTACACACACACACACACACACACACACCCTTACAGAACCTCTGGACAGCTTCAGACTCCATGTCCTTTTTACACACACACACACACACACACACACATACACTTGCAGAATCAATAGTCGGCTTCTGACTTGGTGTCTTTTTTACACACACGCACACAGACACATACACACACCTGTGCAGAATCTGTGGAGGACTTCTAACAACATGTCCTTTTTACACACACACACACACACACACACACACAAAGACATACTCTTGCAGGATCTCTAGAGTGCTTCTGACTTGGTGTCCTTTATACACACACACACACACATACACCCTTCCAGAACTCCACAATGATTCTGATTTCATGTCCTTTTTACACACACACACACACACACACACACACAAACACACCATTGCAGAATCAATAGAGGGCTTCTGACTTCATGTCTTTTTTATACACACACACACACACACCCTTACAGAACCTCTGGAGGGCTTCTGATTTCATGTCCTTTTTTCACACACACACACACACACACACACACACACTTTTGCAGAATCAATAGTCGGTTTCTGACTTTGTGTCCTTTTTACAAACACCCACACACACACCCTCCCTCACACTGATACTCATACCTTTGTAAAATTCCTAGAGGGCTTCTGACTTCCTTACCTTTTTATACACACACACACACACACTCACACACATCCTTGCAGAATTCCTGGATGGATTCTTACTTTGTGTCATTTTTAAACACACACACACACACACACACACACACACACTCCAAACTCATTTTCTTGCAAAATCTCTGCAGTCCTTCTGACTTCGTGTCCTTTTTAAACACACACACACACACACATACACTTGTAGAATCTCTGGAGGACTTCTGATTTCATGTCCTTATTACACACACACACACACGCACACACTCCCTCACTCTCACTCTGGAGGACTTCTGATTTCATGTCCTTATTACACACACACACACACTCCCTCACTCTCACACTCATACCTTTCCAGAAAACCTAGAGGGCTTCTGATTTCGTGTCCTTTTAACACAACACACTCACCCTTGCAGAATCTCTAGAGGGCTTCTGACTTCCTGTACTTTTGACACACACAGACACCCTTGCAGAATCTCCAGACATTTTCTGACTTCGTGTTGTTTTCACACATACACACACACACACACACTCTGGCAGAATCTCTGGAGGGCTTCTAATATGGTTTACTTATTTCAAACACAACAAACACACACACACAGACCTTTGCATAACCAATATTGGGCTTCTGACTTCGTGTAATTTTTACCCTCACACACAAACACACACACACACATACAACCTTGCAGAATCTCTGGAGGGCTTCTGACTTTGTGTCCTTTTTACACAAACATACACACATACACACACCCTTGAAGAATCTCTAGAGGGCTTCTGACTTCGTGTCTTTTTACACAAACACACACACACCAAACACACATACACCCTGGTAGAATCTCTGGATGGTGGCTGACTTGCTGTCCTTTTTACACACACACACACACACACACACACACACAAACACCCTTGCAGAATATCTAGAGGGTTTCTGAATTTGTGTCTGTTTACACACACACACACACACACCCTTACAGAACCTCTGGACAGCTTCAGACTCCATGTCCTTTTTACACACACACACACACACACACACATACACTTGCAGAATCAATAGTCGGCTTCTGACTTGGTGTCTTTTTTACACACACGCACACAGACACATACACACACCTGTGCAGAATCTGTGGAGGACTTCTAACAACATGTCCTTTTTACACACACACACACATACACACACACAAAGACATACTCTTGCAGGATCTCTAGAGTGCTTCTGACTTGGTGTCCTTTATACACACACACACATACACCCTTCCAGAACTCTACAATGATTCTGATTTCATGTCCTTTTTACACACACACACACACACACACACACAAACACACCATTGCAGAATCAATAGAGGGCTTCTGACTTCATGTCTTTTTTATACACACACACACACACCCTTACAGATCCTCTGGAGGGCTTCTGATTTCATGTCCTTTTTTCACACACACACACACACACACACACACACTTTTGCAGAATCAATAGTCGGTTTCTGACTTCGTGTCCTTTTTACAAACACCCACACACACACACGCCCTTGCAGAAATTCTAGAGGGCTTCTGAATTTGTGACCTTATTACACACGCACACACTCACACACATAAAACCTTGCAGAATCTCTTGAGAGCTTCATACTTGGTCTCCTTTTTACAAACACACACACACATCATGGCAGAATCTCTAGATCGCTTCTGACTTCAGGATCTTTTTACACACACACACACACACACACCTTTGCAGAAACTATGGAGTGTTTCTGACTTCATGTGTCCTTTTTACACACACTCTCTCACACACACACACCCTTGCAGAATCTCTTGAGGGCTTCTGACGTCATGTCCTTGTTACACAAACACACACTTGCATAATCTCTGGGGGGTCTGACTTCGTATCCTTTTTACACACACACACTCACACACACACCCTCCCTCACACTGATACTCATACCTTTGTAAAATTCCTAGAGGGCTTCTGACTTCCTTACCTTTTTATACACACACACACACACACACACACACACACACTCACACACATCCTTGCAGAATTCCTGGATGGATTCTTACTTTGTGTCATTTTTAAACACACACACACACACACACACACTCCAAACTCATTTTCTTGCAAAATCTCTGCAGTCCTTCTGACTTCGTGTCCTTTTTAAACACACACACACACACACACATACACTTGTAGAATCTCTGGAGGACTTCTGATTTCATGTCCTTATTACACACACACACACACACACACTCCCTCACTCTCACTCTGGAGGACTTCTGATTTCATGTCCTTATTACACACACACACACACACACACACACACTCCCTCACTCTCACACTCATACCTTTCCAGAAAACCTAGAGGGCTTCTGATTTCGTGTCCTTTTAACACAACACACTCACCCTTGCAGAATCTCTAGAGGGCTTCTGACTTCCTGTACTTTTGACACACACAGACACCCTTGCAGAATCTCCAGACATTTTCTGACTTCGTGTTGTTTTCACACATACACACACACACACACACTCTGGCAGAATCTCTGGAGGGCTTCTAATATGGTTTACTTATTTCAAACACAACAAACACACACACACAGACCTTTGCATAATCAATATTGGGCTTCTGACTTCGTGTAATTTTTACCCTCACACACAAACACACACACACACATACAACCTTGCAGAATCTCTGGAGGGCTTCTGACTTTGTGTCCTTTTTACACAAACATACACACATACACACACCCTTGAAGAATCTCTAGAGGGCTTCTGACTTCGTGTATTTTTACACAAACACACACACACACCAAACACACATACACCCTGGTAGAATCTCTGGATGGTGGCTGACTTGCTGTCCTTTTTACACACACACACACACACACACACACAAACACTTGAAGAATATCTAGAGGGTTTCTGAATTTATGTCTGTTTACACACACACACACTTACAGAACCTCTGGACGGCTTCAGACTCCATGTCATTTTTACTCACACACACACACACACACACACACACACACTTTTGCAGAATCAATAGTCGGCTTCTGACTTGGTATCCTTTTTACACACACGCAGACAGACACACATACACACACCTTTGCAGAATTTGTGGAGGACTTCTAACAACATGTCCTTTTTACACACACACACACACACACACACACACAAGACATACTCTTGCAGGATCTCTAGAGTGCTTCTGACTTGGTGTCCTTTATACACACACACACACATACACCCTTCCAGAACTCTACAAGTGTTCTGACTTCATGTCCTTTTTACACACACACACACACACACACACACACACAAACACACACTTTTGCAGAATCAATAGTCGGCTTCTGACTTCGTGTCCTTTTTACAAATACCCACAACGTCCTTGCAGAATTTCTAGAGGGCTTCTGAATTTGTGACCTTATTACACACGCACACACTCACACACATAAAACCTTGCAGAATCTCTTGAGAGCTTCATACTTGGTCTCCTTTTTACAAATACACACACAC
>NW_027459654.1:145000-167500 GCF_050624435.1 Tenrec ecaudatus
AGAGTCCTTTTGATTTCTTGTCCTTTTTACACACACACACACACACACACACACACACACTTCCAGAATCTCTAGAGGGCTTCTGACGTCATGTCCTTGTTAAACACATACACACACACACACACACACACATCCTTGCAGAATTCCTGGATGGATTCTTACTTTGTGTCCTTTTTAAACACACACACACACACACACACACACCCTTGCAGAATATCTAGAGGGTTTCTGAATGTGTGTCCGTTTCACATACACACACACACACACACACACATCCACACCCTTACAGAACCTCTGGACGGCTTCAGACTCCATGTCCTTTTTACACACTCACACACACACACACACACACACTTTTTGCAGAATCAATAGTCGGCTTCTGACTTAGTGTCCTTTTTTCACACACGCACACAGACACACACATACACTTTTGCAGAATCAATAGTCGGCTTCTGACTTGGTGTCCTTTTTACACACACGCACACAGACCCATACACACACCTGTGCAGAATCTGTGGAGGACTTCTAACAACATGTCCTTTTTACACACACACACACACACACACAAAGACATACTCTTGCAGGATCTCTAGATTGCTTCTGACTTGGTGTCCTTTATACACACACACACACATACACCCTTCCAGAACTCTACAAGGATTCTGACTTCATGTCCTTTTTACACACACACACACACACACACACACACACACACACATGCATCCTTGCAGAATCGCAGGAATTCATCTCACGTCATGTAATTTATACACATACACTCAAACTTATTCCCTTGCAAAATCACTTGAGGGTTTCTTACTTCGTGTTCTTTTTACAAACATACTTAAAACACACACAGACACACCCTTGCAGGATCTCTAGAGGGCTTCTGACTTGGTGTCCTTTTTACACACACGCACACAGACACACATACACACACCTGTGCAGAATCTTTGGAGGACTTCTAAAATGTCGTTTATAAACACACACACACACACACATCCCTTGCAGAATCTCTAGAGGGATTCAGACTTCGTGTCCTTTTTACACACACACACACACACACACATCCTTGCAGGAACTCTACAACGATTCTAAATTCCTATCCTTTTACACACGAACACACACACTCACACGCTTGCATAATGCCTGCAGGGCTTCTGTCTTCATGTCCTTTTTATACACACACACAGACACACAACCTTGCACAATCTCTAGAGTTCTTTTGATTTCTTGTCCTTTATACACACACACACACACTCACACAAACACATCATTCCAGAATCTCTAGAGGGTTTCTGACTTTTTTCTTTACACACACACACACACACACACACACACACACCTTTGCAGAAACTATGGAGTGTTTCTGACTTCATGTGTACTTTTTACACACACACACACACACACACACATACAACCTTGCAGAATCTCTGGAGGGCTTCTGATTTTGTGTCCTTTTTACACAAACATACACACATACACACACCCTTGAAGAATCTCTAGAGGGCTTCTGACTTCGTGTCTTTTTACACAAACACACACACACACCACACACACATACACTTTGGTAGAATCTCTGGATGGTGGCTGACTTGCTGTCCTTTTTACACACACACACACACACACACACACAAACACTTGAAGAATATCTAGAGGGTTTTTGAATTTGTGTCTGTTTACTCACACACACACACACACACACACACTTACAGAACCTCTGGACGGCTTCAGACTCCATGTCCTTTTTACACACACACACACACACACACACACACATACACTTTTGCAGAATCAATAGTCGGCTTATGACTTGGTGTCTTTTTTACACACACGCACACAGACACATACACACACCTGTGCAGAATCTGTGGAGGACTTCTAACAACATGTCCTTTTTGCACACACACACACACACACACAAAGACATACTCTTCCAGGATCTCTAGAGTGCTTCTGACTTGGTGTCCTTTATACACACACACGCACATACACCCTTCCAGAACTCTACAAGGATTCTGACTTCATGTCCTTTTTACACACACACACTCACACAGAAACACACCATTGCAGAATCAATAGAGGGCTTCTGACTTCATGTCCTTTTTAAACAGACACACACACACACCCTTACAGAACCTCTGGAGGGCTTCTGATTTCATGTCCTTTTTACAAACACCCCCCCACACAAACGACCTTGCAGAATTTCTAGAGGGCTTCTGACTTTGTGACCTTATTACACACGCACACACTCACACACATAAAACCTTGCAGAATCTCTTGAGAGCTTCATACTTGGTCTCCTTTTTACAAAAACACACACACATCATGGCAGAATCTCTAGATGGCTTCTGACTTCAGGATCTTTTTACACACACACACACACACACACACACACCTTTGCAGAAACTATGGAGTGTTTCTGACTTCATGTGTCCTTTTTACACACACTCACACACACACCCTTGCAGAATCTCTTGAGGCCTTCTGACGTCATGTCCTTGTTAAACACACACACACACACACACACACACTTGCATAATCTCTGGAGGGCTTCTGACTTCGTGTCCTTTTTACACACACACACTCACACACACACCCTCCCTCACACTGATACTCATACCTTTGGAAAATTCCTAGAGGGCTTCTGACTTCCTGTCCTTTTTACACACACACACACACACACACATCCTTGCAGAATTCCTGGATGGCTTCTTACTTTGTGTCCTTTTTAAACACACACACACACACACACACACACACACACACACAGATACACACACCCTTGCAGAAATTCTAGAGGGCTTCGGACTTCGTGTTCTTTTTACGCACACACACACACACACACACAGACATGCACGCACCCTTGCAGAGTCTCTGGAATGCTTCTGACTTCGTGTTCTTTTTACACACACACACACACACACACACACACACACACACACATACATGCATCCTTGCAGAATCGCAGGAATTCATCTCACGTCATGGAGTTTATACACATACACATACACACTCAAACTCATTCCCTTGCAAAATCACTTGAGGGTTTCTTACTTCGTGTTCTTTTTACAAACATACTTAAAACACACACAGACACACCCTTGCAGGATCTCTAGAGGGCTTCTGACTTGGTGTCCTTTTTACACACACGCACACAGACACACATACACACACCTGTGCAGAATCTTTGGAGGACTTCTAAAATGTCGTTTATAAACACACACATATCCATTGCAGAATCTCTAGAGGGATTCAGACTTCGTGTCCTTTTTACACACACACACACACACACACATCCTTGCAGGAACTCTACAGCGATTCTAAATTCCTATCCTTTTACACACGCACACACACACTCACACGCTTGCATAATGCCTGCAGGGCTTCTGTCTTCATGTCCTTTTATACACACACACAGACACACAACCTTGCACAATCTCTAGAGTCCTTTTGATTTCTTGTCCTTTTTACACACACACACACACACACACACACACACACACACACTTCCAGAATCTCTAGAGGGCTTCTGACGTCATGTCCTTGTTAAACACATACACACACACACACACACACACATCCTTGCAGAATTCCTGGATGGATTCTTACTTTGTGTCCTTTTTAAACACACACACACACACACACACACACCCTTGCAGAATATCTAGAGGGTTTCTGAATGTGTGTCCGTTTCACATACACACACACACACACACACACATCCACACCCTTACAGAACCTCTGGACGGCTTCAGACTCCATGTCCTTTTTACACACTCACACACACACACACACACACACTTTTTGCAGAATCAATAGTCGGCTTCTGACTTAGTGTCCTTTTTTCACACACGCACACAGACACACACATACACTTTTGCAGAATCAATAGTCGGCTTCTGACTTGGTGTCCTTTTTACACACACGCACACAGACCCATACACACACCTGTGCAGAATCTGTGGAGGACTTCTAACAACATGTCCTTTTTACACACACACACACACACAAAGACATACTCTTGCAGGATCTCTAGATTGCTTCTGACTTGGTGTCCTTTATACACACACACACACATACACCCTTCCAGAACTCTACAAGGATTCTGACTTCATGTCCTTTTTACACACACACACACACACACACACACACACACACACACACACAGATACACACACCCTTGCAGAAATTCTAGAGGGCTTCGGACTTCGTGTTCTTTTTACGCACACACACACACACACACACAGACATGCACGCACCCTTGCAGAGTCTCTGGAATGCTTCTGACTTCGTGTTCTTTTTACACACACACACACACACACACACACACACACACATACATGCATCCTTGCAGAATCGCAGGAATTCATCTCACGTCATGGAGTTTATACACATACACATACACACTCAAACTCATTCCCTTGCAAAATCACTTGAGGGTTTCTTACTTCGTGTTCTTTTTACAAACATACTTAAAACACACACAGACACACCCTTGCAGGATCTCTAGAGGGCTTCTGACTTGGTGTCCTTTTTACACACACGCACACAGACACACATACACACACCTGTGCAGAATCTTTGGAGGACTTCTAAAATGTCGTTTATAAACACACACATATCCATTGCAGAATCTCTAGAGGGATTCAGACTTCGTGTCCTTTTTACACACACACACACACACACACATCCTTGCAGGAACTCTACAGCGATTCTAAATTCCTATCCTTTTACACACGCACACACACACTCACACGCTTGCATAATGCCTGCAGGGCTTCTGTCTTCATGTCCTTTTATACACACACACAGACACACAACCTTGCACAATCTCTAGAGTCCTTTTGATTTCTTGTCCTTTTTACACACACACACACACACACACACACACACACACACACTTCCAGAATCTCTAGAGGGCTTCTGACGTCATGTCCTTGTTAAACACATACACACACACACACACACACACACATCCTTGCAGAATTCCTGGATGGATTCTTACTTTGTGTCCTTTTTAAACACACACACACACACACACACACACCCTTGCAGAATATCTAGAGGGTTTCTGAATGTGTGTCCGTTTCACATACACACACACACACACACACACATCCACACCCTTACAGAACCTCTGGACGGCTTCAGACTCCATGTCCTTTTTACACACTCACACACACACACACACACACACTTTTTGCAGAATCAATAGTCGGCTTCTGACTTAGTGTCCTTTTTTCACACACGCACACAGACACACACATACACTTTTGCAGAATCAATAGTCGGCTTCTGACTTGGTGTCCTTTTTACACACACGCACACAGACCCATACACACACCTGTGCAGAATCTGTGGAGGACTTCTAACAACATGTCCTTTTTACACACACACACACACACAAAGACATACTCTTGCAGGATCTCTAGATTGCTTCTGACTTGGTGTCCTTTATACACACACACACACATACACCCTTCCAGAACTCTACAAGGATTCTGACTTCATGTCCTTTTTACACACACACACACACACACACACACACACACACACACATGCATCCTTGCAGAATCGCAGGAATTCATCTCACGTCATGTAATTTATACACATACACTCAAACTTATTCCCTTGCAAAATCACTTGAGGGTTTCTTACTTCGTGTTCTTTTTACAAACATACTTAAAACACACACAGACACACCCTTGCAGGATCTCTAGAGGGCTTCTGACTTGGTGTCCTTTTTACACACACGCACACAGACACACATACACACACCTGTGCAGAATCTTTGGAGGACTTCTAAAATGTCGTTTATAAACACACACACACACACACACACATCCCTTGCAGAATCTCTAGAGGGATTCAGACTTCGTGTCCTTTTTACACACACACACACACACACACACATCCTTGCAGGAACTCTACAGCGATTCTAAATTCCTATCCTTTTACACACGAACACACACACTCACACGCTTGCATAATGCCTGCAGGGCTTCTGTCTTCATGTCCTTTTTATACACACACACAGACACACAACCTTGCACAATCTCTAGAGTTCTTTTGATTTCTTGTCCTTTATACACACACACACACACTCACACAAACACATCATTCCAGAATCTCTAGAGGGTTTCTGACTTTTTTCTTTACACACACACACACACACACACACACACACACACCTTTGCAGAAACTATGGAGTGTTTCTGACTTCATGTGTACTTTTTACACACACACACACACACACATACAACCTTGCAGAATCTCTGGAGGGCTTCTGATTTTGTGTCCTTTTTACACAAACATACACACATACACACACCCTTGAAGAATCTCTAGAGGGCTTCTGACTTCGTGTCTTTTTACACAAACACACACACACACCACACACACATACACTTTGGTAGAATCTCTGGATGGTGGCTGACTTGCTGTCCTTTTTACACACACACACACACACACACACAAACACTTGAAGAATATCTAGAGGGTTTTTGAATTTGTGTCTGTTTACTCACACACACACACACACACACACTTACAGAACCTCTGGACGGCTTCAGACTCCATGTCCTTTTTACACACACACACACACACACACACACACACATACACTTTTGCAGAATCAATAGTCGGCTTATGACTTGGTGTCTTTTTTACACACACGCACACAGACACATACACACACCTGTGCAGAATCTGTGGAGGACTTCTAACAACATGTCCTTTTTACACACACACACACACACAAAGACATACTCTTGCAGGATCTCTAGAGTGCTTCTGACTTGGTGTCCTTTATACACACACACACACACATACACCCTTCCAGAACTCTACAAGGATTCTGACTTCATGTCCTTTTTACACACACACACACACACACACAAACTCATTTTCTTGCCAAATCTCTGCAGTCCTTCTGACTTCGTGTCCTTTTTAAACACACACACACACACACATACACTTGTAGAATCTCTGGAGGACTTCTGATTTCATGTCCTTATTGCACACACACTCCCTCACTCTCACTCTGGAGGACTTCTGATTTCATGTCCTTATTACACACACACACACACACACACACACACTCCCTCACTCTCACACTCATACCTTTCCAGAAAACCTAGAGGGCTTCTGATTTCATGTCCTTTTAACACAACATACTCACCCTTGCAGAATCTCTAGAGGGCTTCTGACTTCCTGTACTTTTGACACACACACACACACACAAACACCCTTGTAGAATCTCCAGACATTTTCTGACTTCGTGTTGTTTTCACACATACACACACACACACTCTGGCAGAATCTCTGGAGGGCTTCTAATATGGTTTACTTATTTCAAACACAACAAACACACACACACACACAGACCTTTGCATAATCAATATTGGGCTTCTGACTTCGTGTAATTTTTACCCTCACACACAAACACACACACACACATACAACCTTGCAGAATCTCTGGAGGGCTTCTGACTTTGTGTCCTTTTTACACAAACATACACACATACACACACCCTTGAAGAATCTCTAGTGGGCTTCTGACTTCGTGTCTTTTTACACAAACACACACACACCAAACACACATACACCCTGGTAGAATCTCTGGATGGTGGCTGACTTGCTGTCCTTTTTACACACACACACACACACAAACACTTGAAGAATATCTAGAGGGTTTCTGAATTTGTGTCTGTTTACACACACACACACACACACACTTACAGAACCTCTGGATGGCTTCAGACTCCATGTCCTTTTTACACACACACACACTTTTGCAGAATTAATAGTCGGTTTCTGATATGGTATCCTTTTTACACAAACGCACACAGACACATACACACACCTGTGCAGAATCTGTGGAGGACTTCTAACAACATGTCCTTTTTACATACACACACAAACACACACACACACACACACAAAGACATACTCTTGCAGGATCTCTAGAGTGCTTCTGACTTGGTGTCCTTTATACACACACACACACACACATACACCCTTCCAGAACTCTACAATGATTCTGACTTTATGTCCTTTTTACACACACACACACACAAACACACCATTGCAGAATCAATAGAGGTCTTCTGACTTCATGTCCTTTTTACACACACACACACACACACACACCCTTACAGAACCTCTGGAGGGCTTCTGATTTCATGTCCTTTTTACACACACACACACACACACACACACTTTTGCAGAATCAATAGTCGTCTTCTGACTTCGTGTCCTTTTTACAAACACACACACACACACACACACACACCCTTGCAGAATTTCTAGAGGGCTTCTGAATTTGTGACCTTATTACACACGCACACACTCACACACATAAAACCTTGCAGAATCTCTTGAGAGCTTCATACTTGGTCTCCTTTTTACAAACACACACACACACACATCATGCAGAATCTCTAGATGGCTTCTGACTTCAGGATCTTTTTACACACACACACACACACCTTTTCAGAAACTATGGAGTGTTTCTGACTTCATGTGTCCTTTTTACACACACTCACACACACACACACCCTTGCAGAATCTCTTGAGGTCTTCTGACGTCATGTCCTTGTTACACGCACACACTTGCATAATCTCTGGGGGTCTGACTTCGTGTCCTTTTTACACACACACTCACACACACACCCTTCCTCACACTGATACTCATACCTTTGGAAAATTCCTAGAGGGCTTCTGACTTCCTGTCCTTTTTACACACACACACACACACACACACACACACATATCCTTGCAGAATTCCTGGATGGCTTCTTACTTTGTGTCCTTTTTAAACACACACACACACACACACAGATACACACACCCTTGCAGAAATTCTAGAGGGCTTCGGACTTCGTGTTCTTTTTACGCACGCACACACACACACACACACACAGACATGCATGCACCCTTGCAGAGTCTCTGGAATGCTTCTGACTTCGTGTTCTTTTTACACACACACACACACACACACACACATACATGCATCCTTGCAGAATCGCAGGAATTCATCTAACGTCATGTAATTTATACACATACACATACACACTCAAACTCATTCCCTTGCAAAATCACTTGAGGGTTTCTTACTTTGTGTTCTTTTTACAAACATACACACACACACAGACACACCCTTGCAGGATCTCTAGAGGGCTTCTGACTTGGTGTCCTTTTTACACACACGCACACAGACACACATACACACACCTGTTCAGAATCTTTGGAGGACTTCTAAAATGTCGTTTATAAACACACACACACACACACATCCCTTGCAGAAACTCTAGAGGGATTCAGACTTCGTGTCCTTTTTACACACACACACACACACACACACATCCTTGCAGGAACTCTACAGCGATTCTAAATTCCTATCCTTTTACACACGCACACACACACTCACACGCTTGCATAATGCCTGCAGGGCTTCTGTCTTCATGTCCTTTTTATACACACACACAGACACACAACCTTGCACAATCTCTAGAGTCCTTTTGATTTCTGGTCCTTTTTACACACACACACACACACACACCTTTGCAGAAACTATGGAGTGTTTCTGATTTCATGTGTCCTTTTTACACACACACACACACACACACATACAACCTTGCAGAATCTCTGGAGGGCTTCTGACTTTGTGTCATTTTTACACAAACATACACACATACACACACCCTTGAAGAATCTCTAGAGGGCTTCTGACTTCGTGTCTTTTTACACAAACACACACACACCACACACACATACACCCTTGTAGAATCTCTGGATGGTGGCTGACTTGCTGTCCTTTTTACACACACACACACACACACACAAACCCTTGCAGAATATCTAGAGGGTTTCTGAATTTGTGTCTGTTGTACACACACACACACACACACCCTTACAGAACCTCTGGACGGCTTCAGATTCCATGTCCTTTTTACACACACACACACACACACACACACACACACTTTTGCAGAATCAATAGTCGGCTTCTGACTTGGTATCCTTTTTACACACACACACAGACAGACACACATACACACACCTGTGCAGAATCTGTGGAGGACTTCTAACAACATGTCCTTTTTACACACACACACACACACACTCAAAGATATACTCTTGCAGGATCTCTAGAGTGCTTCTGACTTGGTGTCCTTTATACACACACACACATACACCCTTCCAGAACTCTACAAGGATTCTGACTTCATGTCCTTTTTACACACACACACACACACACACACACACAAATTCATTTTCTTGCCAAATCTCTGCAGTCCTTCTGACTTCGTGTCCTTTTTAAACACACACACACACACACACACACTTGTAGAATCTCTGGAGGACTTCTGATTTCATGTCCTTTTTACACACACACACACACACACTCCCTCACTCTCACACTGATACCTTTCCAGAAAACCTAGAGGGCTTCTGATTTCATGTCCTTTTAACACAACACACTCACCCTTGCAGAATCTCTAGAGAGCTTCTGACTTCCTGTACTTTTGACACACACACACACAAACACCCTTGCAGAATCTCCAGACATTTTCTGACTTCGTGTTGTTTTCACACATACACACACACACACTCTGGTAGAATCTCTGGAGGGCTTCTAATATGGTTTACTTATTTCAAACACAACAAACACACACACACACACACAGACCTTTGCATAATCCATATTGGGCTTC
Source organism: Tenrec ecaudatus (assembly GCF_050624435.1). Classification (NCBI taxonomy): domain Eukaryota; kingdom Metazoa; phylum Chordata; class Mammalia; order Afrosoricida; family Tenrecidae; genus Tenrec; species Tenrec ecaudatus. The sequence goes on from NW_027459654.1 coordinate 155,719, forward strand.
TGACTTCGTGTAATTTTTACCCTCACACACAAACGCACACACACACATACACACACACATACAACCTTGCAGAATCTCTGGAGGGCTCCTGATTTGTGTCCTTTTTACACAAACATACACACATACACACACCCTTGAAGAATTTCTAGAGGGCTTCTGACTTCGTGTCTTTTTACACAAACACACACACACCAAACACACATACACCCTGGTAGAATCTCTGGATGGTGGCTGACTTGCTGTCCTTTTTACACACACACACACACACACACACAAACACCCTTGCAGAATATCTAGAGGGTTTCTGAATTTGTGTCTGTTTACACACACACACACACACACACACCCTTACAGAACCTCTGGACAGCTTCAGACTCCATGTCCTTTTTACACACACACACACACACACACACATACACTTGCAGAATCAATAGTCGGCTTCTGACTTGGTGTCTTTTTTACACACACGCACACAGACACACATACACACACCTGTGCAGAATCTTTGGAGGACTTCTAAAATGTCGTTTATAAACACACACACACACACACACATCCCTTGCAGAATCTCTAGAGGGATTCAGACTTCGTGTCCTTTTTACACACACACACACACACACACATCCTTGCAGGAACTCTACAGCGATTCTAAATTCCTATCCTTTTACACACGAACACACACACTCACACGCTTGCATAATGCCTGCAGGGCTTCTGTCTTCATGTCCTTTTTATACACACACACAGACACACAACCTTGCACAATCTCTAGAGTTCTTTTGATTTCTTGTCCTTTATACACACACACACACACTCACACAAACACATCATTCCAGAATCTCTAGAGGGTTTCTGACTTTTTTCTTTACACACACACACACACACACACACACACACACACACACACCTTTGCAGAAACTATGGAGTGTTTCTGACTTCATGTGTACTTTTTACACACACACACACACACACACATACAACCTTGCAGAATCTCTGGAGGGCTTCTGATTTTGTGTCCTTTTTACACAAACATACACACATACACACACCCTTGAAGAATCTCTAGAGGGCTTCTGACTTCGTGTCTTTTTACACAAACACACACACACACCACACACACATACACTTTGGTAGAATCTCTGGATGGTGGCTGACTTGCTGTCCTTTTTACACACACACACACACACACACACACAAACACTTGAAGAATATCTAGAGGGTTTTTGAATTTGTGTCTGTTTACTCACACACACACACACACACACACACTTACAGAACCTCTGGACGGCTTCAGACTCCATGTCCTTTTTACACACACACACACACACACACACACACATACACTTTTGCAGAATCAATAGTCGGCTTATGACTTGGTGTCTTTTTTACACACACGCACACAGACACATACACACACCTGTGCAGAATCTGTGGAGGACTTCTAACAACATGTCCTTTTTGCACACACACACACACACACACAAAGACATACTCTTCCAGGATCTCTAGAGTGCTTCTGACTTGGTGTCCTTTATACACACACACGCACATACACCCTTCCAGAACTCTACAAGGATTCTGACTTCATGTCCTTTTTACACACACACACTCACACAGAAACACACCATTGCAGAATCAATAGAGGGCTTCTGACTTCATGTCCTTTTTAAACAGACACACACACACACCCTTACAGAACCTCTGGAGGGCTTCTGATTTCATGTCCTTTTTACAAACACCCCCCCACACAAACGACCTTGCAGAATTTCTAGAGGGCTTCTGACTTTGTGACCTTATTACACACGCACACACTCACACACATAAAACCTTGCAGAATCTCTTGAGAGCTTCATACTTGGTCTCCTTTTTACAAAAACACACACACATCATGGCAGAATCTCTAGATGGCTTCTGACTTCAGGATCTTTTTACACACACACACACACACACACACACACCTTTGCAGAAACTATGGAGTGTTTCTGACTTCATGTGTCCTTTTTACACACACTCACACACACACCCTTGCAGAATCTCTTGAGGCCTTCTGACGTCATGTCCTTGTTAAACACACACACACACACACACACACACTTGCATAATCTCTGGAGGGCTTCTGACTTCGTGTCCTTTTTACACACACACACTCACACACACACCCTCCCTCACACTGATACTCATACCTTTGGAAAATTCCTAGAGGGCTTCTGACTTCCTGTCCTTTTTACACACACACACACACACACACATCCTTGCAGAATTCCTGGATGGCTTCTTACTTTGTGTCCTTTTTAAACACACACACACACACACACACACACACACACACAGATACACACACCCTTGCAGAAATTCTAGAGGGCTTCGGACTTCGTGTTCTTTTTACGCACACACACACACACACACACAGACATGCACGCACCCTTGCAGAGTCTCTGGAATGCTTCTGACTTCGTGTTCTTTTTACACACACACACACACACACACACACACACACACATACATGCATCCTTGCAGAATCGCAGGAATTCATCTCACGTCATGGAGTTTATACACATACACATACACACTCAAACTCATTCCCTTGCAAAATCACTTGAGGGTTTCTTACTTCGTGTTCTTTTTACAAACATACTTAAAACACACACAGACACACCCTTGCAGGATCTCTAGAGGGCTTCTGACTTGGTGTCCTTTTTACACACACGCACACAGACACACATACACACACCTGTGCAGAATCTTTGGAGGACTTCTAAAATGTCGTTTATAAACACACACATATCCATTGCAGAATCTCTAGAGGGATTCAGACTTCGTGTCCTTTTTACACACACACACACACACACACATCCTTGCAGGAACTCTACAGCGATTCTAAATTCCTATCCTTTTACACACGCACACACACACTCACACGCTTGCATAATGCCTGCAGGGCTTCTGTCTTCATGTCCTTTTATACACACACACAGACACACAACCTTGCACAATCTCTAGAGTCCTTTTGATTTCTTGTCCTTTTTACACACACACACACACACACACACACACACACACACACACACTTCCAGAATCTCTAGAGGGCTTCTGACGTCATGTCCTTGTTAAACACATACACACACACACACACACACACATCCTTGCAGAATTCCTGGATGGATTCTTACTTTGTGTCCTTTTTAAACACACACACACACACACACACACACCCTTGCAGAATATCTAGAGGGTTTCTGAATGTGTGTCCGTTTCACATACACACACACACACACACACACATCCACACCCTTACAGAACCTCTGGACGGCTTCAGACTCCATGTCCTTTTTACACACTCACACACACACACACACACACTTTTTGCAGAATCAATAGTCGGCTTCTGACTTAGTGTCCTTTTTTCACACACGCACACAGACACACACATACACTTTTGCAGAATCAATAGTCGGCTTCTGACTTGGTGTCCTTTTTACACACACGCACACAGACCCATACACACACCTGTGCAGAATCTGTGGAGGACTTCTAACAACATGTCCTTTTTACACACACACACACACACAAAGACATACTCTTGCAGGATCTCTAGATTGCTTCTGACTTGGTGTCCTTTATACACACACACACACATACACCCTTCCAGAACTCTACAAGGATTCTGACTTCATGTCCTTTTTACACACACACACACACACACACACACACACACACACATGCATCCTTGCAGAATCGCAGGAATTCATCTCACGTCATGTAATTTATACACATACACTCAAACTTATTCCCTTGCAAAATCACTTGAGGGTTTCTTACTTCGTGTTCTTTTTACAAACATACTTAAAACACACACAGACACACCCTTGCAGGATCTCTAGAGGGCTTCTGACTTGGTGTCCTTTTTACACACACGCACACAGACACACATACACACACCTGTGCAGAATCTTTGGAGGACTTCTAAAATGTCGTTTATAAACACACACACACACACACATCCCTTGCAGAATCTCTAGAGGGATTCAGACTTCGTGTCCTTTTTACACACACACACACACACACACACATCCTTGCAGGAACTCTACAGCGATTCTAAATTCCTATCCTTTTACACACGAACACACACACTCACACGCTTGCATAATGCCTGCAGGGCTTCTGTCTTCATGTCCTTTTTATACACACACACAGACACACAACCTTGCACAATCTCTAGAGTTCTTTTGATTTCTTGTCCTTTATACACACACACACACACTCACACAAACACATCATTCCAGAATCTCTAGAGGGTTTCTGACTTTTTTCTTTACACACACACACACACACACACACACACACACACACACCTTTGCAGAAACTATGGAGTGTTTCTGACTTCATGTGTACTTTTTACACACACACACACACACACATACAACCTTGCAGAATCTCTGGAGGGCTTCTGATTTTGTGTCCTTTTTACACAAACATACACACATACACACACCCTTGAAGAATCTCTAGAGGGCTTCTGACTTCGTGTCTTTTTACACAAACACACACACACACCACACACACATACACTTTGGTAGAATCTCTGGATGGTGGCTGACTTGCTGTCCTTTTTACACACACACACACACACACACACAAACACTTGAAGAATATCTAGAGGGTTTTTGAATTTGTGTCTGTTTACTCACACACACACACACACACACACTTACAGAACCTCTGGACGGCTTCAGACTCCATGTCCTTTTTACACACACACACACACACACACACACACACACATACACTTTTGCAGAATCAATAGTCGGCTTATGACTTGGTGTCTTTTTTACACACACGCACACAGACACATACACACACCTGTGCAGAATCTGTGGAGGACTTCTAACAACATGTCCTTTTTACACACACACACACACACAAAGACATACTCTTGCAGGATCTCTAGAGTGCTTCTGACTTGGTGTCCTTTATACACACACACACACACATACACCCTTCCAGAACTCTACAAGGATTCTGACTTCATGTCCTTTTTACACACACACACACACACACACAAACTCATTTTCTTGCCAAATCTCTGCAGTCCTTCTGACTTCGTGTCCTTTTTAAACACACACACACACACACATACACTTGTAGAATCTCTGGAGGACTTCTGATTTCATGTCCTTATTGCACACACACTCCCTCACTCTCACTCTGGAGGACTTCTGATTTCATGTCCTTATTACACACACACACACACACACACACACACTCCCTCACTCTCACACTCATACCTTTCCAGAAAACCTAGAGGGCTTCTGATTTCATGTCCTTTTAACACAACATACTCACCCTTGCAGAATCTCTAGAGGGCTTCTGACTTCCTGTACTTTTGACACACACACACACACACAAACACCCTTGTAGAATCTCCAGACATTTTCTGACTTCGTGTTGTTTTCACACATACACACACACACACTCTGGCAGAATCTCTGGAGGGCTTCTAATATGGTTTACTTATTTCAAACACAACAAACACACACACACACACAGACCTTTGCATAATCAATATTGGGCTTCTGACTTCGTGTAATTTTTACCCTCACACACAAACACACACACACACATACAACCTTGCAGAATCTCTGGAGGGCTTCTGACTTTGTGTCCTTTTTACACAAACATACACACATACACACACCCTTGAAGAATCTCTAGTGGGCTTCTGACTTCGTGTCTTTTTACACAAACACACACACACCAAACACACATACACCCTGGTAGAATCTCTGGATGGTGGCTGACTTGCTGTCCTTTTTACACACACACACACACACAAACACTTGAAGAATATCTAGAGGGTTTCTGAATTTGTGTCTGTTTACACACACACACACACACACACTTACAGAACCTCTGGATGGCTTCAGACTCCATGTCCTTTTTACACACACACACACTTTTGCAGAATTAATAGTCGGTTTCTGATATGGTATCCTTTTTACACAAACGCACACAGACACATACACACACCTGTGCAGAATCTGTGGAGGACTTCTAACAACATGTCCTTTTTACATACACACACAAACACACACACACACACACACAAAGACATACTCTTGCAGGATCTCTAGAGTGCTTCTGACTTGGTGTCCTTTATACACACACACACACACACATACACCCTTCCAGAACTCTACAATGATTCTGACTTTATGTCCTTTTTACACACACACACACACAAACACACCATTGCAGAATCAATAGAGGTCTTCTGACTTCATGTCCTTTTTACACACACACACACACACACACACCCTTACAGAACCTCTGGAGGGCTTCTGATTTCATGTCCTTTTTACACACACACACACACACACACACACTTTTGCAGAATCAATAGTCGTCTTCTGACTTCGTGTCCTTTTTACAAACACACACACACACACACACACACACCCTTGCAGAATTTCTAGAGGGCTTCTGAATTTGTGACCTTATTACACACGCACACACTCACACACATAAAACCTTGCAGAATCTCTTGAGAGCTTCATACTTGGTCTCCTTTTTACAAACACACACACACACACATCATGCAGAATCTCTAGATGGCTTCTGACTTCAGGATCTTTTTACACACACACACACACACCTTTTCAGAAACTATGGAGTGTTTCTGACTTCATGTGTCCTTTTTACACACACTCACACACACACACACCCTTGCAGAATCTCTTGAGGTCTTCTGACGTCATGTCCTTGTTACACGCACACACTTGCATAATCTCTGGGGGTCTGACTTCGTGTCCTTTTTACACACACACTCACACACACACCCTTCCTCACACTGATACTCATACCTTTGGAAAATTCCTAGAGGGCTTCTGACTTCCTGTCCTTTTTACACACACACACACACACACACACACACACATATCCTTGCAGAATTCCTGGATGGCTTCTTACTTTGTGTCCTTTTTAAACACACACACACACACACACAGATACACACACCCTTGCAGAAATTCTAGAGGGCTTCGGACTTCGTGTTCTTTTTACGCACGCACACACACACACACACACACAGACATGCATGCACCCTTGCAGAGTCTCTGGAATGCTTCTGACTTCGTGTTCTTTTTACACACACACACACACACACACACACATACATGCATCCTTGCAGAATCGCAGGAATTCATCTCACGTCATGTAATTTATACACATACACATACACACTCAAACTCATTCCCTTGCAAAATCACTTGAGGGTTTCTTACTTTGTGTTCTTTTTACAAACATACACACACACACAGACACACCCTTGCAGGATCTCTAGAGGGCTTCTGACTTGGTGTCCTTTTTACACACACGCACACAGACACACATACACACACCTGTTCAGAATCTTTGGAGGACTTCTAAAATGTCGTTTATAAACACACACACACACACACATCCCTTGCAGAAACTCTAGAGGGATTCAGACTTCGTGTCCTTTTTACACACACACACACACACACACACATCCTTGCAGGAACTCTACAGCGATTCTAAATTCCTATCCTTTTACACACGCACACACACACTCACACGCTTGCATAATGCCTGCAGGGCTTCTGTCTTCATGTCCTTTTTATACACACACACAGACACACAACCTTGCACAATCTCTAGAGTCCTTTTGATTTCTGGTCCTTTTTACACACACACACACACACACCTTTGCAGAAACTATGGAGTGTTTCTGATTTCATGTGTCCTTTTTACACACACACACACACACACACATACAACCTTGCAGAATCTCTGGAGGGCTTCTGACTTTGTGTCATTTTTACACAAACATACACACATACACACACCCTTGAAGAATCTCTAGAGGGCTTCTGACTTCGTGTCTTTTTACACAAACACACACACACCACACACACATACACCCTTGTAGAATCTCTGGATGGTGGCTGACTTGCTGTCCTTTTTACACACACACACACACACACACAAACCCTTGCAGAATATCTAGAGGGTTTCTGAATTTGTGTCTGTTGTACACACACACACACACACACCCTTACAGAACCTCTGGACGGCTTCAGATTCCATGTCCTTTTTACACACACACACACACACACACACACACACACACACACTTTTGCAGAATCAATAGTCGGCTTCTGACTTGGTATCCTTTTTACACACACACACAGACAGACACACATACACACACCTGTGCAGAATCTGTGGAGGACTTCTAACAACATGTCCTTTTTACACACACACACACACTCAAAGATATACTCTTGCAGGATCTCTAGAGTGCTTCTGACTTGGTGTCCTTTATACACACACACACATACACCCTTCCAGAACTCTACAAGGATTCTGACTTCATGTCCTTTTTACACACACACACACACACACACACACACACAAATTCATTTTCTTGCCAAATCTCTGCAGTCCTTCTGACTTCGTGTCCTTTTTAAACACACACACACACACACACACACACTTGTAGAATCTCTGGAGGACTTCTGATTTCATGTCCTTTTTACACACACACACACACACACTCCCTCACTCTCACACTGATACCTTTCCAGAAAACCTAGAGGGCTTCTGATTTCATGTCCTTTTAACACAACACACTCACCCTTGCAGAATCTCTAGAGAGCTTCTGACTTCCTGTACTTTTGACACACACACACACAAACACCCTTGCAGAATCTCCAGACATTTTCTGACTTCGTGTTGTTTTCACACATACACACACACACACTCTGGTAGAATCTCTGGAGGGCTTCTAATATGGTTTACTTATTTCAAACACAACAAACACACACACACACACACAGACCTTTGCATAATCCATATTGGGCTTCTGACTTCGTGTAATTTTTACCCTCACACACAAACGCACACACACACATACACACACACATACAACCTTGCAGAATCTCTGGAGGGCTCCTGATTTGTGTCCTTTTTACACAAACATACACACATACACACACCCTTGAAGAATTTCTAGAGGGCTTCTGACTTCGTGTCTTTTTACACAAACACACACACACCAAACACACATACACCCTGGTAGAATCTCTGGATGGTGGCTGACTTGCTGTCCTTTTTACACACACACACACACACACACACAAACACCCTTGCAGAATATCTAGAGGGTTTCTGAATTTGTGTCTGTTTACACACACACACACACACACACCCTTACAGAACCTCTGGACAGCTTCAGACTCCATGTCCTTTTTACACACACACACACACACACACACATACACTTGCAGAATCAATAGTCGGCTTCTGACTTGGTGTCTTTTTTACACACACGCACACAGACACATACACACACCTGTGCAGAATCTGTGGAGGACTTCTAACAACATGTCCTTTTTACACACACACACACACACACACACACACACACACACACACACACACCCAAAGACATACTCTTGCAGGATCTCTAGAGTGCTTCTGACTTGGTGTCCTTTATACACACACACACATACACCCTTCCAGAACTCTACAATGATTCTGATTTCATGTCCTTTTTACACACACACACACACACACACACACACACACACACACACAAACACACCATTGCAGAATCAATAGAGGGCTTCTGACTTCATGTCTTTTTTATACACACACACACACACCCTTACAGAACCTCTGGAGGGCTTCTGATTTCATGTCCTTTTTTCACACACACACACACACACACTTTTGCAGAATCAATAGTCGGTTTCTGAATTTGTGTCCTTTTTACAAACACCCACACACACACACGCCCTTGCAGAAATTCTAGAGGGCTTCTGAATTTGTGACCTTATTACACACGCACACACTCACACACATAAAACCTTGCAGAATCTCTTGAGAGCTTCATACTTGGTCTCCTTTTTACAAACACACACACACACCATGGCAGAATCTCTAGATGGCTTCTGACTTCAGGATCTTTTTACACACACACACACACACACACACACACACCTTTGCAGAAACTATGGAGTGTTTCTGACTTCATGTGTCCTTTTTACACACACTCTCACACACACACACACACCCTTGCAGAATCTCTTGAGGGCTTCTGACGTCATGTCCTTGTTACACAAACACACACTTGCATAATCTCTGGGGGGTCTGACTTCGTATCCTTTTTACACACACACACTCACACACACACCCTCCCTCACACTGATACTCATACCTTTGTAAAATTCCTAGAGGGCTTCTGACTTCCTTACCTTTTTATACACACACACACACACACACACTCACACACATCCTTGCAGAATTCCTGGATGGATTCTTACTTTGTGTCATTTTTAAACACACACACACACACACACACACACACACTCCAAACTCATTTTCTTGCAAAATCTCTGCAGTCCTTCTGACTTCGTGTCCTTTTTAAACACACACACACACACACACACATACACTTGTAGAATCTCTGGAGGACTTCTGATTTCATGTCCTTATTACACACACACACACACACACACACACACTCCCTCACTCTCACTCTGGAGGACTTCTGATTTCATGTCCTTATTACACACACACACACACACACACACACACACACACTCCCTCACTCTCACACTCATACCTTTCCAGAAAACCTAGAGGGCTTCTGATTTCGTGTCCTTTTAACACAACACACTCACCCTTGCAGAATCTCTAGAGGGCTTCTGACTTCCTGTACTTTTGACACACACAGACACCCTTGCAGAATCTCCAGACATTTTCTGACTTCGTGTTGTTTTCACACATACACACACACACACACACTCTGGCAGAATCTCTGGAGGGCTTCTAATATGGTTTACTTATTTCAAACACAACAAACACACACACACAGACCTTTGCATAATCAATATTGGGCTTCTGACTTCGTGTAATTTTTACCCTCACACACACACACACATACAACCTTGCAGAATCTCTGGAGGGCTTCTGACTTTGTGTCCTTTTTACACAAACATACACACATACACACACCCTTGAAGAATCTCTAGAGGGCTTCTGACTTCGTGTCTTTTTACACAAACACACACACACCACACACAAATACACCCTGGTAGAATCTCTGGATGGTGGCTGACTTGCTGTCCTTTTTACACACACACACACACACACACACAAACACTTGAAGAATATCTAGAGGGTTTCTGAATTTGTGTCTGTTTACACACACACACACTTACAGAACCTCTGGACGGCTTCAGACTCCATGTCCTTTTTACACACACACACACACACACACACACACACACACTTTTGCAGAATCAATAGTCGGCTTCTGACTTGGTGTCTTTTTTACACACACGCACACAGACACATACACACACCTGTGCAGAATCTGTGGAGGACTTCTAACAACATGTCCTTTTTACACACACACACACACACACACACACACACAAAGACATACTCTTGCAGGATCTCTAGAGTGCTTCTGACTTGGTGTCCTTTATACACACGCACACATACACCCTTCCAGAACTCTACAATGATTCTGATTTCATGTCCTTTTTACACACACACACACACACACACACACACACAAACACACCATTGCAGAATCAATAGAGGGCTTCTGACTTCATGTCTTTTTTATACACACACACACACACCCTTACAGAACCTCTGGAGGGCTTCTGATTTCATGTCCTTTTTTCACACACACACACACACACACACACACACACACACTTTTGCAGAATCAATAGTCGGTTTCTGA
>NW_027459654.1:170000-175000 GCF_050624435.1 Tenrec ecaudatus
CACACTCACACACATCCTTGCAGAATTCCTGGATGGATTCTTACTTTGTGTCATTTTTAAACACACACACACACACACACACACACACTCCAAACTCATTTTCTTGCAAAATCTCTGCAGTCCTTCTGACTTCGTGTCCTTTTTAAACACACACACACACACACACACATACACTTGTAGAATCTCTGGAGGACTTCTGATTTCATGTCCTTATTACACACACACACACACACACACACACACTCCCTCACTCTCACTCTGGAGGACTTCTGATTTCATGTCCTTATTACACACACACACACACACACACACACACTCCCTCACTCTCACACTCATACCTTTCCAGAAAACCTAGAGGGCTTCTGATTTCGTGTCCTTTTAACACAACACACTCACCCTTGCAGAATCTCTAGAGGGCTTCTGACTTCCTGTACTTTTGACACACACAGACACCCTTGCAGAATCTCCAGACATTTTCTGACTTCGTGTTGTTTTCACACATACACACACACACACACTCTGGCAGAATCTCTGGAGGGCTTCTAATATGGTTTACTTATTTCAAACACAACAAACACACACACACAGACCTTTGCATAATCAATATTGGGCTTCTGACTTCGTGTAATTTTTACCCTCACACACACACACACATACAACCTTGCAGAATCTCTGGAGGGCTTCTGACTTTGTGTCCTTTTTACACAAACATACACACATACACACACCCTTGAAGAATCTCTAGAGGGCTTCTGACTTCGTGTCTTTTTACACAAACACACACACACCACACACAAATACACCCTGGTAGAATCTCTGGATGGTGGCTGACTTGCTGTCCTTTTTACACACACACACACACACACACACACAAACACTTGAAGAATATCTAGAGGGTTTCTGAATTTGTGTCTGTTTACACACACACACACTTACAGAACCTCTGGACGGCTTCAGACTCCATGTCCTTTTTACACACACACACACACACACACACACACTTTTGCAGAATCAATAGTCGGCTTCTGACTTGGTATCCTTTTTACACACACGCAGACAGACACACATACACACACCTGTGCAGAATCTGTGGAGGACTTCTAACAACATGTCCTTTTTACACACACACACACACACACACACACACAAAGATATACTCTTGCAGGATCTCTAGAGTGCTTCTGACTTGGTGTCCTTTATACACACACACACATACACCCTTCCAGAACTCTACAAGGATTCTGACTTCATGTCCTTTTTACACACACACACACACACACACACACACACACACATTAATTTTCTTGCCAAATCTCTGCAGTCCTTCTGACTTCGTGTCCTTTTTAAACACACACACACACACACACACTTGTAGAATCTCTGGAGGACTTCTGATTTCATGTCCTTTTTACACACACACACACACACACACTCCCTCACTCTCACACTCATACCTTTCCAGAAAACCTAGAGGGCTTCTGATTTCATGTCCTTTTAACACAACACACTCACCCTTGCAGAATCTCTAGAGGGCTTCTGACTTCCTGTACTTTTGACACACACACACACAAACACCCTTGCAGAATCTCCAGACATTTTCTGACTTCGTGTTGTTTTCACACATACACACACACACACTCTGGTAGAATCTCTGGAGGGCTTCTAATATGGTTTACTTATTTCAAACACAACAAACACACACACACACACAGACCTTTGCATAATCAATATTGGGCTTCTGACTTCGTGTAATTTTTACCCTCACACACAAACGCACACACACACACACACACACACACACACATACAACCTTGCAGAATCTCTGGAGGGCTTCTGACTTTGTGTTCTTTTTACACAAACATACACACATACACACACCCTTGAAGAATCTGTAGAGGGCTTCTGACTTCGTGTCTTTTTACACAAACACACACACACCAAACACACATACACCCTGGTAGAATCTCTGGATGGTGGCTGACTTGCTGTCCTTTTTACACACACACACACACACACACACACACACACACAAACACCCTTGCAGAATATCTAGAGGGTTTCTGAATTTGTGTCTGTTTACACACACACACACACACACACCCTTACAGAACCTCTGGACAGCTTCAGACTCCATGTCCTTTTTACACACACACACACTTTTGCAGAATCAATAGTCGGTTTCTGATATGGTATCCTTTTTACACAAACGCACACAGACACATACACACACCTGTGCAGAATCTGTGGAGGACTTCTAACAACATGTCCTTTTTACACACACACACACACACACACACACAAAGACATACTCTTGCAGGATCTCTAGAGTGCTTCTGACTTGGTGTCCTTTATACACACATACACACATACACCCTTCCAGAACTCTACAGTGATTCTGACTTTATGTCCTTTTTACACACACACACACACACACAAACACACCATTGCAGAATCAATAGAGGTCTTCTGACTTCATGTCCTTTTTACACACACACACACACACACACCCTTACAGAACCTCTGGAGGGCTTCTGATTTCATGTCCTTTTTACACACACACACACACACACACACACACACTTTTGCAGAATCAATAGTCGGCTTCTGACTTCGTGTCCTTTTTACAAACACACACACACACACACACCCTTGCAGAATTTCTAGAGGGCTTCTGAATTTGTGACCTTATTACACACGCACACACTCACACACATAAAACCTTGCAGAATCTCTTGAGAGCTTCATACTTGGTCTCCTTTTTACAAACACACACACACACACACATCATGCAGAATCTCTAGATGGCTTCTGACTTCAGGATCTTTTTACACACACACACACACACCTTTGCAGAAACTATGGAGTGTTTCTGACTTCATGTGTCCTTTTTACACACACTCACACACACACACCCTTGCAGAATCTCTTGAGGTCTTCTGACGTCATGTCCTTGTTACACGCACACACTTGCATAATCTCTGGGGGTCTGACTTCGTGTCCTTTTTACACACACACACTCACACACACACCCTACCTCACACTGATACTCATACCTTTGGAAAATTCCTAGAGGGCTTCTGACTTCCTGTCCTTTTTACACACACACACACAGATACACACACCCTTGCAGAAATTCTATAGGGCTTCGGACTTCGTGTTCTTTTTACGCACGCACACACACACACACACAGACATGCACGCACCCTTGCAGAGTCTCTGGAATGCTTCTGACTTCGTGTTCTTTTTACACACACACACACACACACACACACACACACATACATGCATCCTTGCAGAATCGCAGGAATTCATCTCACGTCATGTAATTTATACACATACACATACACACTCAAACTCATTCCCTTGCAAAATCACTTGAGGGTTTCTTACTTTGTGTTCTTTTTACAAACATACACACACACACAGACACACCCTTGCAGGATCTCTAGAGGGCTTCTGACTTGGTGTGCTTTTTACACACACGCACACAGACACACATACACACACCTGTGCAGAATCTTTGGAGGACTTCTAAAATGTCGTTTATAAACACACACACACACATCCCTTGCAGAATCTCTAGAGGGATTCAGACTTCGTGTCCTTTTTACACACACACACACACACACACACATCCTTGCAGGAACTCTACAGCGATTCTAAATTCCTATCCTTTTACACACTCACACGCTTGCATAATGCCTGCAGGGCTTCTGTCTTCATGTCCTTTTTATACACACACACAGGCACACAACCTTGCACAATCTCTAGAGTCCTTTTGATTTCTTGTCCTTTTTACACACACACACACACACACACACCTTTGCAGAAACTATGGAGTGTTTCTGATTTCATGTGTCCTTTTTACACACACACACACACACACACATACAACCTTGCAGAATCTCTGGAGGGCTTCTGACTTTGTGTCATTTTTACACAAACATACACACATACACACACCCTTGAAGAATCTCTAGAGGGCTTCTGACTTCGTGTCTTTTTACACAAACACACACACACCACACACACATATACCCTTGTAAAATCTCTGGATGGTGGCTGACTTGCTGTCCTTTTTACACACACACACGCACACACACACACACACACACAAACCCTTGCAGAATATCTAGAGGGTTTCTGAATTTGTGTCTGTTGTACACACACACACACACCCTTACAGAACCTCTGGACGGCTTCAGATTCCATGTCCTTTTTACACACACACACACACACACACACACACACACACACACACACTTTTCCAGAATCAATAGTCGGCTTCTGACTTGGTATCCTTTTTACACACACGCAGACAGACACACATACACACACCTGTGCAGAATCTGTGGAGGACTTCTAACAACATATCCTTTTTACACACACACACACACACACACAAAGATATACTCTTGCAGGATCTCTAGAGTGCTTCTGACTTGGTGTCCTTTATACACACACACACATACACCCTTCCAGAACTCTACAAGGATTCTGACTTCATGTCCTTTTTACACACACACACACACACACACACACACACACAAATTCATTTTCTTGCCAAATCTCTGCAGTCCTTCTGACTTCGTGTCCTTTTTAAACACACACACACCACACACACACTTGTAGAATCTCTGGAGGACTTCTGATTTCATGTCCTTTTTACACACACACACACACACACACACACAAAGATATACTCTTGCAGGATCTCTAGAGTGCTTCTGACTTGGTGTCCTTTATACACACACACACATACACCCTTCCAGAACTCTACAAGGATTCTGACTTCATGTCCTTTTTACACACACACACACACACACAAACACACACAAATTCATTTTCTTGCCAAATCTCTGCAGTCCTTCTGACTTCGTGTCCTTTTTAAACACGCACACACACACACACACTTGTAGAATCTCTGGAGGACTTCTGATTTCATGTCCTTTTTACACACACACACACACACACACTCCCTCACTCTCACACTGATACCT
>NW_027459654.1:185000-195000 GCF_050624435.1 Tenrec ecaudatus
GATTCAGACTTCGTGTCCTTTTTACACACACACACACACACACACACACATCCTTGCAGGAACTCTACAGCGATTCTAAATTCCTATCCTTTTACACACGCACACACACACTCACACGCTTGCATAATGCCTGCAGGGCTTCTGTCTTCATGTCCTTTTATACACACACACAGACACACAACCTTGCACAATCTCTAGAGTCCTTTTGATTTCTTGTCCTTTTTACACACACACACACACACACACACACACACACACACACACTTCCAGAATCTCTAGAGGGCTTCTGACGTCATGTCCTTGTTAAACACATACACACACACACACACACACACAACCTTGCAGAATTCCTGGATGGATTCTTACTTTGTGTCCTTTTTAAACACACACACACACACACACACACACCCTTGCAGAATATCTAGAGGGTTTCTGAATGTGTGTCCGTTTCACATACACACACACACACACACACATCCACACCCTTACAGAACCTCTGGACGGCTTCAGACTCCATGTCCTTTTTACACACTCACACACACACACACACACACACTTTTTGCAGAATCAATAGTCGGCTTCTGACTTAGTGTCCTTTTTTCACACACGCACACAGACACACACATACACTTTTGCAGAATCAATAGTCGGCTTCTGACTTGGTGTCCTTTTTACACACACGCACACAGACCCATACACACACCTGTGCAGAATCTGTGGAGGACTTCTAACAACATGTCCTTTTTACACACACACACACACACACACACACAAAGACATACTCTTGCAGGATCTCTAGATTGCTTCTGACTTGGTGTCCTTTATACACACACACACACATACACCCTTCCAGAACTCTACAAGGATTCTGACTTCATGTCCTTTTTACACACACACACACAACACACACACAAACACACACACACACACACATGCATCCTTGCAGAATCGCAGGAATTCATCTCACGTCATGTAATTTATACACATACACTCAAACTTATTCCCTTGCAAAATCACTTGAGGGTTTCTTACTTCGTGTTCTTTTTACAAACATACTTAAAACACACACAGACACACCCTTGCAGGATCTCTAGAGGGCTTCTGACTTGGTGTCCTTTTTACACACACGCACACAGACACACATACACACACCTGTGCAGAATCTTTGGAGGACTTCTAAAATGTCGTTTATAAACACACACACACACACACATCCCTTGCAGAATCTCTAGAGGGATTAAGACTTCGTGTCCTTTTTACACACACACACACACACACACACATCCTTGCAGGAACTCTACAGCGATTCTAAATTCCTATCCTTTTACACACGAACACACACACTCACACGCTTGCATAATGCCTGCAGGGCTTCTGTCTTCATGTCCTTTTTATACACACACACAGACACACAACCTTGCACAATCTCTAGAGTTCTTTTGATTTCTTGTCCTTTATACACACACACACACACTCACACAAACACATCATTCCAGAATCTCTAGAGGGTTTCTGACTTTTTTCTTTACACACACACACACACACACACACACCTTTGCAGAAACTATGGAGTGTTTCTGACTTCATGTGTACTTTTTACACACACACACACACACACATACAACCTTGCAGAATCTCTGGAGGGCTTCTGATTTTGTGTCCTTTTTACACAAACATACACACATACACACACCCTTGAAGAATCTCTAGAGGGCTTCTGACTTCGTGTCTTTTTACACAAACACACACACACACCACACACACATACACTTTGGTAGAATCTCTGGATGGTGGCTGACTTGCTGTCCTTTTTACACACACACACACACAAACACTTGAAGAATATCTAGAGGGTTTTTGAATTTGTGTCTGTTTACTCACACACACACACACACACACACACTTACAGAACCTCTGGACGGCTTCAGACTCCATGTCCTTTTTACACACACACACACACACACACACACACGCACACACACATACACTTTTGCAGAATCAATAGTCGGCTTATGACTTGGTGTCTTTTTTACACACACGCACACAGACACATACACACACCTGTGCAGAATCTGTGGAGGACTTCTAACAACATGTCCTTTTTACACACACACACACACACAAAGACATACTCTTGCAGGATCTCTAGAGTGCTTCTGACTTGGTGTCCTTTATACACACACACACACACACACATACACCCTTCCAGAACTCTACAAGGATTCTGACTTCATGTCCTTTTTACACACACACACACACACACACACACACACAAACTCATTTTCTTGCCAAATCTCTGCAGTCCTTCTGACTTCGTGTCCTTTTTAAACACACACACACACACACATACACTTGTAGAATCTCTGGAGGACTTCTGATTTCATGTCCTTATTGCACACACACTCCCTCACTCTCACTCTGGAGGACTTCTGATTTCATGTCCTTATTACACACACACACACACACACACACACACACACACTCCCTCACTCTCACACTCATACCTTTCCAGAAAACCTAGAGGGCTTCTGATTTCATGTCCTTTTAACACAACATACTCACCCTTGCAGAATCTCTAGAGGGCTTCTGACTTCCTGTACTTTTGACACACACACACACACACAAACACCCTTGTAGAATCTCCAGACATTTTCTGACTTCGTGTTGTTTTCACACATACACACACACACACTCTGGCAGAATCTCTGGAGGGCTTCTAATATGGTTTACTTATTTCAAACACAACAAACACACACACACACAGACCTTTGCATAATCAATATTGGGCTTCTGACTTCGTGTAATTTTTACCCTCACACACAAACACACACACACACATACAACCTTGCAGAATCTCTGGAGGGCTTCTGACTTTGTGTCCTTTTTACACAAACATACACACATACACACACCCTTGAAGAATCTCTAGTGGGCTTCTGACTTCGTGTCTTTTTACACAAACACACACACACCAAACACACATACACCCTGGTAGAATCTCTGGATGGTGGCTGACTTGCTGTCCTTTTTACACACACACACACACACACACACAAACACTTGAAGAATATCTAGAGGGTTTCTGAATTTGTGTCTGTTTACACACACACACACACACACACACACATACTTACAGAACCTCTGGATGGCTTCAGACTCCATGTCCTTTTTACACACACACACACTTTTGCAGAATTAATAGTCGGTTTCTGATATGGTATCCTTTTTACACAAACGCACACAGACACATACACACACCTGTGCAGAATCTGTGGAGGACTTCTAACAACATGTCCTTTTTACACACACACACACACACACACACAAAGACATACTCTTGCAGGATCTCTAGAGTGCTTCTGACTTGGTGTCCTTTATACACACACACACACACACACATACACCCTTCCAGAACTCTACAATGATTCTGACTTTATGTCCTTTTTACACACACACACACACAAACACACCATTGCAGAATCAATAGAGGGCTTCTGACTTCATGTCCTTTTTACACACACACACACACACACACACCCTTACAGAACCTCTGGAGGGCTTCTGATTTCATGTCCTTTTTACACACACACACACACACACACTTTTGCAGAATCAATAGTCGTCTTCTGACTTCGTGTCCTTTTTACAAACACACACACACACACACACACCCTTGCAGAATTTCTAGAGGGCTTCTGAATTTGTGACCTTATTACACACGCACACACTCACACACATAAAACCTTGCAGAATCTCTTGAGAGCTTCATACTTGGTCTCCTTTTTACAAACACACACACACACACATCATGCAGAATCTCTAGATGGCTTCTGACTTCAGGATCTTTTTACACACACACACACACACCTTTGCAGAAACTATGGAGTGTTTCTGACTTCATGTGTCCTTTTTACACACACTCACACACACACACACCCTTGCAGAATCTCTTGAGGTCTTCTGACGTCATGTCCTTGTTACACGCACACACTTGCATAATCTCTGGGGGTCTGACTTCGTGTCCTTTTTACACACACACTCACACACACACCCTTCCTCACACTGATACTCATACCTTTGGAAAATTCCTAGAGGGCTTCTGACTTCCTGTCCTTTTTACACACACACACACACACACACACACATATCCTTGCAGAATTCCTGGATGGCTTCTTACTTTGTGTCCTTTTTAAACACACACACACACACACACAGATACACACACCCTTGCAGAAATTCTAGAGGGCTTCGGACTTCGTGTTCTTTTTACGCACGCACACACACACACACACACACACAGACATGCATGCACCCTTGCAGAGTCTCTGGAATGCTTCTGACTTCGTGTTCTTTTTACACACACACACACACACACACACACACATACATGCATCCTTGCAGAATCGCAGGAATTCATCTAACGTCATGTAATTTATACACATACACATACACACTCAAACTCATTCCCTTGCAAAATAACTTGAGGGTTTCTTACTTTGTGTTCTTTTTACAAACATACACACACACACAGACACACCCTTGCAGGATCTCTAGAGGGCTTCTGACTTGGTGTCCTTTTTACACACACGCACACAGACACACATACACACACCTGTGCAGAATCTTTGGAGGACTTCTAAAATGTCGTTTATAAACACACACATATCCATTGCAGAATCTCTAGAGGGATTCAGACTTCGTGTCCTTTTTACACACACACACACACACACACACACATCCTTGCAGGAACTCTACAGCGATTCTAAATTCCTATCCTTTTACACACGCACACACACACTCACACGCTTGCATAATGCCTGCAGGGCTTCTGTCTTCATGTCCTTTTATACACACACACAGACACACAACCTTGCACAATCTCTAGAGTCCTTTTGATTTCTTGTCCTTTTTACACACACACACACACACACACACACTTCCAGAATCTCTAGAGGGCTTCTGACGTCATGTCCTTGTTAAACACATACACACACACACACACACATCCTTGCAGAATTCCTGGATGGATTCTTACTTTGTGTCCTTTTTAAACACACACACACACACACACACACACCCTTGCAGAATATCTAGAGGGTTTCTGAATGTGTGTCCGTTTCACATACACACACACACACACACACACACATCCACACCCTTACAGAACCTCTGGACGGCTTCAGACTCCATGTCCTTTTTACACACTCACACACACACACACACATACACTTGCAGAATCAATAGTCGGCTTCTGACTTAGTGTCCTTTTTTCACACACGCACACAGACACACACATACACTTTTGCAGAATCAATAGTCGGCTTCTGACTTGGTGTCCTTTTTACACACACGCACACAGACCCATACACACACCTGTGCAGAATCTGTGGAGGACTTCTAACAACATGTCCTTTTTACACACACACACACACACACACAAAGACATACTCTTGCAGGATCTCTAGATTGCTTCTGACTTGGTGTCCTTTATACACACACACACACATACACCCTTCCAGAACTCTACAAGGATTCTGACTTCATGTCCTTTTTACACACACACACACACACACACACACACACACACACACATGCATCCTTGCAGAATCGCAGGAATTCATCTCACGTCATGTAATTTATACACATACACTCAAACTTATTCCCTTGCAAAATCACTTGAGGGTTTCTTACTTCGTGTTCTTTTTACAAACATACTTAAAACACACACAGACACACCCTTGCAGGATCTCTAGAGGGCTTCTGACTTGGTGTCCTTTTTACACACACGCACACAGACACACATACACACACCTGTGCAGAATCTTTGGAGGACTTCTAAAATGTCGTTTATAAACACACACACACACACACATCCCTTGCAGAATCTCTAGAGGGATTAAGACTTCGTGTCCTTTTTACACACACACACACACACACACACATCCTTGCAGGAACTCTACAGCGATTCTAAATTCCTATCCTTTTACACACGAACACACACACTCACACGCTTGCATAATGCCTGCAGGGCTTCTGTCTTCATGTCCTTTTTATACACACACACAGACACACAACCTTGCACAATCTCTAGAGTTCTTTTGATTTCTTGTCCTTTATACACACACACACACACTCACACAAACACATCATTCCAGAATCTCTAGAGGGTTTCTGACTTTTTTCTTTACACACACACACACACACACACACACCTTTGCAGAAACTATGGAGTGTTTCTGACTTCATGTGTACTTTTTACACACACACACACACACACATACAACCTTGCAGAATCTCTGGAGGGCTTCTGATTTTGTGTCCTTTTTACACAAACATACACACATACACACACCCTTGAAGAATCTCTAGAGGGCTTCTGACTTCGTGTCTTTTTACACAAACACACACACACACCACACACACATACACTTTGGTAGAATCTCTGGATGGTGGCTGACTTGCTGTCCTTTTTACACACACACACACACAAACACTTGAAGAATATCTAGAGGGTTTTTGAATTTGTGTCTGTTTACTCACACACACACACACACACACACACTTACAGAACCTCTAGACGGCTTCAGACTCCATGTCCTTTTTACACACACACACACACACACACACACACGCACACACACATACACTTTTGCAGAATCAATAGTCGGCTTATGACTTGGTGTCTTTTTTACACACACGCACACAGACACATACACACACCTGTGCAGAATCTGTGGAGGACTTCTAACAACATGTCCTTTTTACACACACACACACACACAAAGACATACTCTTGCAGGATCTCTAGAGTGCTTCTGACTTGGTGTCCTTTATACACACACACACACACACACATACACCCTTCCAGAACTCTACAAGGATTCTGACTTCATGTCCTTTTTACACACACACACACACACACACACACACACACAAACTCATTTTCTTGCCAAATCTCTGCAGTCCTTCTGACTTCGTGTCCTTTTTAAACACACACACACACACACATACACTTGTAGAATCTCTGGAGGACTTCTGATTTCATGTCCTTATTGCACACACACTCCCTCACTCTCACTCTGGAGGACTTCTGATTTCATGTCCTTATTACACACACACACACACACACACACACACACACTCCCTCACTCTCACACTCATACCTTTCCAGAAAACCTAGAGGGCTTCTGATTTCATGTCCTTTTAACACAACATACTCACCCTTGCAGAATCTCTAGAGGGCTTCTGACTTCCTGTACTTTTGACACACACACACACACACAAACACCCTTGTAGAATCTCCAGACATTTTCTGACTTCGTGTTGTTTTCACACATACACACACACACACTCTGGCAGAATCTCTGGAGGGCTTCTAATATGGTTTACTTATTTCAAACACAACAAACACACACACACACAGACCTTTGCATAATCAATATTGGGCTTCTGACTTCGTGTAATTTTTACCCTCACACACAAACACACACACACACATACAACCTTGCAGAATCTCTGGAGGGCTTCTGACTTTGTGTCCTTTTTACACAAACATACACACATACACACACCCTTGAAGAATCTCTAGTGGGCTTCTGACTTCGTGTCTTTTTACACAAACACACACACACCAAACACACATACACCCTGGTAGAATCTCTGGATGGTGGCTGACTTGCTGTCCTTTTTACACACACACACACACGCACAAACACTTGAAGAATATCTAGAGGGTTTCTGAATTTGTGTCTGTTTACACACACACACACACACACACACTTACAGAACCTCTGGATGGCTTCAGACTCCATGTCCTTTTTACACACACACACACTTTTGCAGAATTAATAGTCGGTTTCTGATATGGTATCCTTTTTACACAAATGCACACAGACACATACACACACCTGTGCAGAATCTGTGGAGGACTTCTAACAACATGTCCTTTTTACACACACACACACACACACACACACAAAGACATACTCTTGCAGGATCTCTAGAGTGCTTCTGACTTGGTGTCCTTTATACACACACACACATACACCCTTCCAGAACTCTACAATGATTCTGACTTTATGTCCTTTTTACACACACACACACACAAACACACCATTGCAGAATCAATAGAGGTCTTCTGACTTCATGTCCTTTTTACACACACACACACACACACACACCCTTACAGAACCTCTGGAGGGCTTCTGATTTCATGTCCTTTTTACACACACACACACACACACACACACACTTTTGCAGAATCAATAGTCGTCTTCTGACTTCGTGTTTTTTACAAACACACACACACACACACACACCCTTGCAGAATTTCTAGAGGGCTTCTGAATTTGTGACCTTATTACACACGCACACACTCACACACATAAAACCTTGCAGAATCTCTTGAGAGCTTCATACTTGGTCTCCTTTTTACAAACACACACACACACACATCATGCAGAATCTCTAGATGGCTTCTGACTTCAGGATCTTTTTACACACACACACACACACCTTTGCAGAAACTATGGAGTGTTTCTGACTTCATGTGTCCTTTTTACACACACTCACACACACACACACCCTTGCAGAATCTCTTGAGGTCTTCTGACGTCATGTCCTTGTTACACGCACACACTTGCATAATCTCTGGGGGTCTGACTTCGTGTCCTTTTTACACACACACTCACACACACACCCTTCCTCACACTGATACTCATACCTTTGGAAAATTCCTAGAGGGCTTCTGACTTCCTGTCCTTTTTACACACACACACACACACACACACACACATATCCTTGCAGAATTCCTGGATGGCTTCTTACTTTGTGTCCTTTTTAAACACACACACACACACACACAGACACACACCCTTGCAGAAATTCTAGAGGGCTTCGGACTTCGTGTTCTTTTTACGCACGCACACACACACACACACACACACAGACATGCATGCACCCTTGCAGAGTCTCTGGAATGCTTCTGACTTCGTGTTCTTTTTACACACACACACACACACACACACACATACATGCATCCTTGCAGAATCGCAGGAATTCATCTAACGTCATGTAATTTATACACATACACATACACACTCAAACTCATTCCCTTGCAAAATCACTTGAGGGTTTCTTACTTTGTGTTCTTTTTACAAACATACACACACACACAGACACACCCTTGCAGGATCTCTAGAGGGCTTCTGACTTGGTGTCCTTTTTACACACACGCACACAGACACACATACACACACCTGTTCAGAATCTTTGGAGGACTTCTAAAATGTCGTTTATAAACACACACACACACACACACATCCCTTGCAGAAACTCTAGAGGGATTCAGACTTCGTGTCCTTTTTACACACACACACACACACACACACACACATCCTTGCAGGAACTCTACAGCGATTCTAAATTCCTATCCTTTTACACACGCACACACACACTCACACGCTTGCATAATGCCTGCAGGGCTTCTGTCTTCATGTCCTTTTTATACACACACACAGACACACAACCTTGCACAATCTCTAGAGTCCTTTTGATTTCTGGTCCTTTTTACACACACACACACACACACACACACACACCTTTGCAGAAACTATGGAGTGTTTCTGATTTCATGTGTCCTTTTTACACACACACACACACACACACATACAACCTTGCAGAATCTCTGGAGGGCTTCTGACTTTGTGTCATTTTTACACAAACATACACACATACACACACCCTTGAAGAATCTCTAGAGGGCTTCTGACTTCGTGTCTTTTTACACAAACACACACACACCACACACACATACACCCTTGTAGAATCTCTGGATGGTGGCTGACTTGCTGTCCTTTTTACACACACACACACACACACACACACACACACACAAACCCTTGCAGAATATCTAGAGGGTTTCTGAATTTGTGTCTGTTGTACACAAACACACAAACACACACACACCCTTACAGAACCTCTGGACGGCTTCAGATTCCAT